>NW_026937456.1:0-7850 GCF_032062105.1 Saccostrea cuccullata | reverse complement strand
CTTCAATTATCACATGATGCGGGTGCTAGCTAGCGTGTGTTTACATACCCATTGGTGACACAGTGCACTTAAGAGTCAAAATCAGCAAGCATCGAGCATTTAGTTAAAAAATGTGGAAAGTGGCATAGAAACAGATTTGGTTAAAACTCAAATATAAATTTTCAGAACAAAGGGTATAATAGAAAAAAGCAAGCCAAAAATAATTTTTCGCATTGTTGCTATGGAAACCACGCGCCTTTCAAATAGCGTGTTTTGTACTTTATCATGACACTTGAATTTATGGTTAAACAAATATTTTTTTATCACTAGTCATTAATAAAAGCTTTTTTAATTATTATTTTATTTATATAAAAATACTCTATTTTAACAACTGTTGATTATTGAAATTCTTTTCACCTTTTGATAAATAAAACTAGTTTTTGGAGGTTAATTTTGCTTTAAAAAACAGCAAATTTGAAGTACTCTATAAGAAATCTACAACCACATTAAAGCTTATCAACATAAAATATATATTAAACAGTATTTGTTCTAGAAGAATCAAGAAAAAAATCTGCAGGCAACTTAAGCATTTATATATGATAACTGATTTAAATCCATAATTTTCTGTCACTTTTGCTTCAAATTACCTCCCTTTGGTATAGCTCTCTAACATAGGAGGAATAAACGGTAGTTTGCTTACATTGTTTTCAATAACAGTGTACAGAAGACTAGCAGAAAATTACTAACTTGGAGCAGTCTGAGTCTGAGCCTCAGTTTTGGCGTTTTCATGAGTCTTAATTACGGTGAGTGACTGAAATTTTTACAATTTACCATTACAACAGTTAGTGAAGGATCTTTAACATAAATTATAATAATACCATGCAGTAAAATATGTAACACTTGGCAGGTGTAGCTTATGTATTTCAATTTAATTCTGATTGATTATTAGTATATACCGGTATGTTAGCATTACTTTAGTATTTTATAATTAAAAAGAAAAGATTATGCATTATATGAGGAACCAGGAGGAGGGGGTATGCCCCCCCATAATATTGCCGATATTAAACTATAATATGATAAAATGAAATTAAATTCCCCAATATCGATTGTTTCTGCGGGCCTAACGTGAAAAAGTTGGTCATGATCAGTTACATAACTTTATCCCAAATCATAAAGTTTAATTTGAATTTAGTTTAATTTTGATTTGTTGTATTCACGGCATGTGTGTAACCAAGTCACTCACCAGCTATAATGATTATAACTTGAGTGATGGTCGGGTAAATAAAAATTCTGTATATAATAATAGATATCTTTATATACCATTTAAGATAATACCTGCTTTTTACATAAAAAATTATGAATTTATGAAAACCAACACTATAATGAATTATTTGTAAAATGGAATGACCTTTGTCAGAGGCGTAGTCACAAACTTAAAAGTGGGGGGCTCAACTCCAGAAATTCTTTGACAAGCAAAAAAAAAAAAAAAATTGAAAGTTCCACAAACCCGAATATCCAATTTCGGGGGGGGGGGGGGGCAAGTATTCCTTCAATGAACATTTCCTATAGTAAAGTTTATGTTGGGAAAAAGGTGGGGGGGGGGGCGGCACAGGTCTTGACGATTTAATTACTATATTACATTACTATATAATACAACTATTACTTCAAGAGAAATGCTTACTCAGTTGTTGAACTTAAAAAAAATGCCATAAAATGAGGTTAAATATTATTTCAAAATAGCTGTGATTTTGTTCTTCATTAAAAAGTGGGGGGCACAGACATACTCTTGCCCCACCAGATCTGAACGTGGGGGGGGGCTTGTGTCCCCGCTGCCCCCCCCCCCCCCCGTGACTACGCCTATGTTTGTTATGGCGTCCGTAAAAAAAAAGGGGGGCAGGGGGTTAACTCTGTACTTAATATATTTTAGTTTAGGAAAGGGGATTACCTTGGAAGTATTGTGATACAGACAAGTGTATTATGTAGTGGACTAGTGGTAACTGAATTGTATATATACCACAGTAGAATAATTAATTAAAAAAAAAATTTTGCTGATGTCATCCAGTGCTTACTTATAAAAGAAAATTCATATTCAGCTAACATTTTCTCCGGTACCACTGAACTAATTTAAGCCAACTAGGTTCAATAATAAGCATCATTAGATTTAAAGCACGTAAATTTATGAAAAGAATATCTATACTCCATTTTTTGTTTCTTGGGGGGGGGGGGGTATTGGAAAGAAATGGAAACCATAATCTAGAGTTTTGACAAAACCTAGAACCAATTGACCTTTTTATTACAAGTTTTTTGAATTTAAAGAATATCTAAAATCAATACGGTCTCAATTTTGTGTTGTATACTTCTGTTTTTAGAATGAAATTCGGCACTTTGAAGCCAAACTCGGAAAGAAGCAGAAACAGAATGGATGAGCTGATATAGAATTAGACAGGAAAAACATGTAAATAATACATTTAGTAAAAACGTTAACTTTTTAAAATAAAATGATTAACCATTGAGATCTCTTGGAATTTAATTGATTCCAATAAACATGCTTTCCATTCATCATCATTGCTCAAGCTCAACTAGAAATGGTTCTAAGTAAGTTGTATAATATTATTACATTTTAATTTTATCACTTTTTCAGATTATCATTATGAGAATACATTATTACAGTACAGACCATTGATGCTGGAAGTGAGTGGATAGTGGATAGAGACTCGGGGATCCAGAAAATAGATCCATAAATTGTACAGTGTATTCATGAAAGTGGATCAAATAAAAATGTTCAATCCAAAAGTAACATTCTTTGTTTGTCTGTTAGCATTTTTTTTATTGATGTAAATCTAATAACTATCAAATTTTAGCATGCAGATTCATAAATAGATAGTAGAAGAATCTGAAACATATCTTTATATTCTGCATTTTGAAGTATCATAATTAATACAAGGTCAATATTAAATGATTAATTAATTTCAAAACTGACAAAATGTTTTTGTGAGAAAAAAGAAAGAGCGCTAATTTATATATTGTACCTCATGTACCACTGATGTTGGTGTGAGTGAAATAAAAATAATGATGATGATGAACTAGTTAAAAGTCGGACGACACGTTCCTCAAATTTATATGTTTTGTATCTCTAGGTATTAGGCCACACCAATTTAATTTCTTGTTCGTCGGACATTTGATTTAAAAAAAGTACAAGCGGGCAAGTGGTAAAATGTTAATATTATTACTTTTTTCTGGCCAATTGTTTTAGGCGGAGCGTGAAAAAATTTGAGCGGACAATTATATTTTTCTGATTTACAGAGTAAGCAGATTAAAAATACAATAAACAGAAATGACACAGAAAATAGCACAGAATTCCTTTGATGCGGGAAATTTAAATTAATATTATTTGTATCGGTTTGTTTAGATACGAGCGCGCGGGTCCGACGAACAAAATTTTTAATGGTGTGGCCTTACACATGTATATATAAAATATTCATATTTTTCCTTCTCTTCTGATTTCTACATTGCTTTCAAAATGTTTTTAAATATAAGTACAATAAAAATATCGATATATGCCATTCAAAGATTGCCCAATAGGGTTTTAATGAATTTCTTTTAGGGTCAGTTCAAATTTAGACATTCATACATACATGTATTTAGCCCTTCCAGATTTTTTTTAGGCACCAGTAGCTACTGAGGTCTTAGCTGTCCTGCAATATTGTTTCTAAATTAGGACAGTAGGAGAATATATCATCGGTTCAATACCAAAGACAGACATGGTATCGTTTTTGAAAGTGCACACTGAAAGAAATACATTGTGATTTTAACTAGTGTGCCTCGTAAAGCGTTTGTAGTGATTAGTAATCTTTCTGTTTACTGTCTAAGATAGTTAGAAGTGGAGCGGGGGTTGTATAGATACTTAAATACCTAATGAAAGTTACTTATCAATTCTAGATTTACTAATCTTATCTAGTAAATCTAATCAATACCCAGTAAAACTACTTTTAAGGTAGTGATTGTATGGACAGTAAATTTACTAGTCTTCTTAGTACTTCAACTATTTTTTTTTCAGTGCATGGTGTGGGGTACATGTAGGCATTAAAAAAACTGCAAAAAAAGTGGGGAAATTCTCCAAACTCGGGGGTGGGGGTAAACATCAGGTTATGTTGAGAAAAAAGTTTGGTTGGGTATGTCATCCTGATGCTACATGCCTGATTGACATGGTTTAACTTTAAAATTATGTGAGCTATCATAGTGACTCTTTCTCATAAACTAGAATTATTGTGAGCAAGCTCATAAAATGATACCAACCCTCCTGCTATTGCATTAAATGTTTTTTATTGCAAGAAAGGTCCAAATATTAATTTGAAACCTATTAAAATTTTGCTAGTGTAGATGTACTTACCAAAAATGACTATGACAAATACTCAAGTCATAAGTAGTAAAACCGTTGTGTTGAGCACAAACTCATATAGTACACTTTTACTGCAGTGACCTTGAAAAAGCTATGTCCTTGAGTCAAGGTCAAACATGTCCAAATGAACTTTGGTCAAGGTCATGACAAACCTACAGTTCAAAAATAATTCCCGAGATGAAACCAAGTCTTTTCATTAGAATGTTACAGAATGGGCGAAGATTGCACTTTTCTTCTACCAATGACCTTGAACTTGTTCAAATGACCTTGAGTCAAGTTTTTGACAATCTCTCGATCACAAGCAATCTTAATATCAAGTATGAACTTTCAGTGGCACTTCGTTGAAATGTTATGGACAAGTCAAAATTTTACATACATATGGATCGGTGAACAAGGTGATTCCTACCCCCCCCCTTTCCAAGTTTCGTTTGTGAGGAATATAAAATTCCTTTTGAAATTGAATGGGCATTTATTTATCAACAATGGTAAAATTATGAGTATGCATTGATCAGAACAAATATGACCAATATAATGGACACTGTACATGTATTCAAATTACCCCGACCCCTTCAAAAAAGCTTATAAATGCCAAATTATTACACATTTTAACCATTTGTAACTTTTTTCTACTAAAGTTGCCTGCAAATTTTATTGTATAGATATGACATATAGATAACCCGTAACAAGATCACAACGTTCATTTTTCCAGCAGTGGTTGTAGATTTTGTGTATATAGTTATAAACATATGTAACTTTTTTCAAAATTAATAAGCATTGACGCCATGTTCTTTTCCCGTTGTCATGGCAACAATATCAGTACAGAAATTTTGTTTTTCCTGTTTTTTAAGAATAAAGTAATTCCACCTTTCAACAAATAAAGTAACCAAAATACCTCATCTTATCACGTTCAGAAAAAATATTCATAGAAAAATGTCTAAAAATCATTGATTTTCATAAGGATTTTTGAGCCCGTTGCTAAGGAAATGAATTTCCTTGGATACCAGTCCCTTCATACGTTCAAAAAAAAATTTTAATTGTGTTTTAGCATTAGGTAGGACAAAATCTTTCATATACCAAAAGCTTTTGAAAAAATAAAATTTTGACTTTCCATTCAATGCTCGATGCTTGCTGATTTTGACTCTTAAATAAACATCTAGGATTTAGTTACTTGTTAATTAAAGTTAAACAGGCAGGTTTTATAGCTGAATATCTATTTATCCTCATAGCATGAAATAATATCGGGATCGACCTCGAACGTCTTTTTCCAAAATGGCGCCCGATCACTGGACAGAAAAACGTGATGTTTATGTTTTACATTTTAATGTTTATTCAATAAATATCAAAGCGTAAGTAAAATTATTCATTTTTAAATGTTCTTTTCTTCGTAAAACTCGCATTATATAATTATTAAATGAAATAAAAGCGTGTCTGTAGTTGTTTTGAACCAAAAACGATGCATGCTCGACTGAAATTGAAAGTAAGAATCGGAAATTATGTAGTCGTTAAATTCAGGTTAAATTGCTTGAAATTATTAAAAATGGTCATGAAAATCACGGTCGTTGGTCGCGTTAGACAGGTGGTCGTTTAATACAGGTAGAATACATAGGGAAAAGCGTTGGGGGGAATTTTTACGGTCACATGTGACAGTGAGTCGCTTAATACAGTGGGTTGCTATGGCAGTTTTGACTGTACTTTACATTATATTATGAAATTAAAAGCAAATACCGAAAATCCTGCATATGATTTGTGTTTTTCATCCTCAGTATGAAGATTTGTATGATAAACTAAATCATGCGTAAAACCTTTAGGAATTAGATCTGAAATACCTTTGGATATAATTAAAACTACAAACTATTGTGAAATACCACCATGGAAATTAATAAAACCAAGTGTAGATACATCTTTAACCGAATATAAGAAATCGGAGACAAATCCTTGTTTTTCAACAGAAATTGATAGAAATATCCTTCAGTCGATATATACACATGGAAAACAAAGTCAACAAATCATATGATTTCGGCTTGAAACGCCAAGATGAAGTGATTATTTCCAGAATACGTATTGGTCATTCAAAAATAACACATGAATATTTAATTACTCGGGAATTGCAACCAGAATGTATATCATACGGATGTCCGTTAACACATATAAATTTTACTGTAAAATTTAAAATGATATGACTAAAAATCTTGTATATACATTTTAACTGGTTCTTTTTTTTTTTTTATTTTGAGTCCGTCGGATGGGACGTTAAATGGTGCTCCTTGTCAAAGATGACAACCCCCTTGGCACGTAAAAGATCGTTTCTCTGGAGTTCGAAGAAGAGTAGGCTCATTGGGGACCACCAGAGAAACCCAAAAATGATAATTAATTTACTTAATTTAATCGCCGAAATATGGCTGAAAAATTGCGGACTCGGCGTTAAACAATAATAATCAATGAATCAATCAATGAACAGAAAGGGCTACTCGAAAAGGAAGGGCACCAAAGGAATCAAACATTTTCCCGTTGATCTGAATGATATGAAAAAGCATATTTAATAGAATTTCTGACAATATTACAAAAGTTTAAGATTCGAGACGAACTCATTACAAATTGGGATAAACCTAAATTTGTTTCCTTGCGGCGAATGGACTATATATGAAAGGTTTAAGTCTTTAAAAATCTAACAGTAATGGACTGGTAATTCTAATGTTTAAAAATATCATTAAACCTTAATTAACCCTTTTTAAAAAACTGGCAAACTATATTTTAGTAGTTCAGTATTTTTTTTTAAATTTTAATTTATTTAATAGGTGCTTAACAAGTTTCGATCGAGAGGGTAGACGATAAGCGACAGATTACGGCAGTTCTCGTATATACCAAGTCCGGTGAACTCCCCCCCCCCTACATCTTCCATACAAGGGCGTTACAGACAAGTGTCACCCTGAGTATCGGTTTCCCAAGTATGGGACGTGCACCACACTGAAAATCACTAAAGCCATGCAGACACAATGAAACGTTACATAGAAAAGTTCATTTTGCCGAATGTCGAAGAAGTGCATTTAAATGTATTGTACGCGCATTAGGAATTCTTAATTCAATTTTTACCAAACCTTATTGGAATTCTGCAGAAGTTTCGAATTCTGCCTTTGAAATGGAGAGTATTTACAGAAGAGTTGTGGACTTCCTTGACACTTGTCTTCAGAATCCTGATCTTCTTTAATACTTAATAAAATCTCCTTGTTCTGTGGACCACCTGTTTTTAATGAAGTCTCTTCATATCTTTTTTTACCACGTGCAAATGATGATGCTACATCTCATGTTTTAGAATGTCTCTGACTTGTTTTTAAAAAATAAATGTGTCCATCTTTTTAAGGATATTTTAATTGTTGGTAAATTTGATGATCCACCAGAAGATATTATTTTAAACAGCCAATCGTGTCCCCCAATACTATTAATGTAGAAAGACTTATGGCTAAATTAGATACCA
>NW_026937455.1:0-7856 GCF_032062105.1 Saccostrea cuccullata | reverse complement strand
ACTGCTATCTGGCGAGGCAGTACAGAAATTAAAGCGCCTTTGATTGTGCTACAGAGCAATTAATTGGGCGCTTTGTTTGATTGAGTGTCAACCTGTTCACTCATCTGTCAAACAGGAAAAGTCGTATTTCTTTTAATGTTAAATTTGATAAAAATAGACCATGTATGTTTTAAGTAGACACTACGTTAAGCAATCACAATGAGATGCATTGCAGTGCAATGATATCTTTATTTTAGAGCATCAATTTGGTTTCCTAAACTTTTTAAAAAAAGAAAAATAAATTTTAAAAAGAGTTTGTTTCAACCTTATCTTTAATATAAGAAAATAGAGTAAAAGAAAATTGGACTTGTTAACCTTTGATTGGCATTACAAATTTGTACAGTGCAATATAAGTGTAGGTAAATTCCTACTAAGATAAGAAGCATTTATATGCGTGCAAATCAAAATTGAATGACTCAATGGTCACAGAGGAGTTTATTTCTTCAGTTTATTTTACAATTACTCAAACTAGTCGCTCGATAAAATATTATTAATACGCAGTTTTGTCGAAAAAGCCCTCCGACATATACACATAAGTGCTGGAGACTGTTAATTGAGATTTGTATGAAAGAGAACAGTCACATATTTTAAAATGACATCAATTCAAATAAAAAGTATTTCATCTAGTTTGTTTAAAAAAGATATTCAAAGCCTAATTTAAAAGAAAATTTAAGGAATTATTTTTGTGCATACCCAAACTAGTCATTCGATAAAAATTATCAATACTAAGCTTTATCGAAGCAGTCCTTCCACATGCACGTATGTGCTGGAGTGTTAATTGAGATCTGTATGAAAGACAAGAGTCAAATATTAATTAAATGTGAATAAATATTTCATGCAATTTGATTTGTTTAAAAACATATTCAGGGCAGTAATTGAATTACGCATACAAACTAGTCGTTCGATAAAAAAAATTATCAACACATAGCCTTCTCGAAGGAGCCCTCCTTAATAAATATTTCATCTAGTTTGATTTTATTAGAATGATATTCAAGGCACTAATTCAAAAGAAAATTGAAGGAATTTTTTTTTTGCGCATACCCAAACTAGTCGTTCGATAAGAAAAATTATCAATACATAACTTTGTCAAAAGAATCCTTCGACAGTATTCCTTGATTTGCGTGAAAGAGAAGTATTCATATATAATAGTTAAATTTAAATTAAATATTTCATTCAGTCTGTTCTTAATTTCTTTTCAAAACACTAAGAAAGGAAGGTTGATAATCATATTTTTAATTGTATTTCAACAAATTGACTAAGTTTATTTTGATTGGATAACTTGCTAGGCACCACAATGTGTTGCACTGCATTGCAGCAGAGTGCAGTATGGTGCAGTTTTACTTGTTTTTCAACAAGCACAAACATTTTACTAGTCAATGCTTTATATACATTCCCCACCATCCACCCTCCAAAGTTGCCCTCTAAATACAATTTTCTCTTGCAGCTAATTCTGAGTTGCAAAATTTGCATAATGTAAGTTTCTTACAAAGTTCGATAATCAAATTATGCCCCTTTGAACAACGTAGACAAAACGATTATGCAAATGTTCAGGCAAAACTAAAGAATGACAGGCTTGTATACTATATAAGACTAGAGAGTCACTCACTTATTAGCAATGTTAAGTTTAGTCTTACATGTATTGTGAGTTGATCTCACTTAACAAGTACTGCTATCTGGCGAGGCAGTACAGAAATTAAAGCGCCTTTGATTGTGCTACAGAGCAATTAATTGGGCGCTTTGTTTGATTGAGTGTCAACCTGTTCACTCATCTGTCAAACAGGAAAAGTCGTATTTCTTTTAATGTTAAATTTGATAAAAATAGACCATGTATGTTTTAAGTAGACACTACGTTAAGCAATCACAATGAGATGCATTGCAGTGCAATGATATCTTTATTTTAGAGCATCAATTTGGTTTCCTAAACTTTTTAAAAAAAGAAAAATAAATTTTAAAAAGAGTTTGTTTCAACCTTATCTTTAATATAAGAATTAAAAGAAAATTGGACTTGTTAACCTTTGATTGGCATTACAATTTGTACAGTGCAATATAAGTGTAGGTAAATTCCTACTAAGATAAGAGGCATTTATATGCGTGCAAATCAAAATTAAATGACTCAATGGTCACAGAGGAGTTTATTTCTTCAGTTTATTTTACAATTACTCAAACTAGTCGCTCGATAAAAAATTATTAATACGCAGTTTTGTCGAAAAAGTCCTCCGACATATACACATAAGTGCTGGAGACTGTTAATTGAGATTTGTATGAAAGAGAACAGTCACATATTTTAAAATGACATCAATTCAAATAAAAAGTATTTCATCTAGTTTGTTTAAAAAAGATATTCAAAGCCTAATTTAAAAGAAAATTTAAGGAATTATTTTTGTGCATACCCAAACTAGTCGTTCGATAAAAAATTATCAATACTAAGCTTTATCGAAGCAGTCCTTCCACATGCACGTATGTGCTGGAGTGTTAATTGAGATCTGTATGAAAGAGAAGAGTCAAATATTAATTAAATGTGAATAAATATCTCCTCCAATTTGATTTGTTTAAAAACATATTCAGGGCAGTAATTGAATTAAGCATACCCAAACTAGTTGTTCGATAAAAAAAATTATCAACACATAGCCTTCTCGAAGGAGCCCTCCTTAATAAATATTTCATCTAGTTTGATTTTATTAAAATGATATTCAAGGCACTAATTCAAAAGAAAATTGAAGGAATTTTTTTTTTGCGCATACCCAAACTAGTCGTTCGATAAGAAAAATTATCAATACATAACTTTGTCGAAAGAGTCCTTCGACAGTATTCCTTGATTTGCGTGAAAGAGAAGTATTCATATATAATAGTTAAATTTAAATTAAATATTTCATTCAGTCTGTTCTTAATTTCTTTTCAAAACACTAAGAAAGGAAGGTTGATAATCATATTTTTAATTGTATTTCAACAAATTGACTAAGTTTATTTTGATTGGATAACTTGCTAGGCACCACAATGTGTTGCACTGCATTGCAGCAGAGTGCAGTATGGTGCAGTTTTACTTGTTTTTCAACAAGCACAAACATTTTACTAGTCAATGCTTTAGATACATTCCCCACCATCCACCCTCCAAAGTTGCCCTTTAAATACAATTTTCTCTTGCAGCTAATTCTGAGTTGCAAAATTTGCATAATGTAAGTTTCTTACAAAGTTCGATAATCAAATTATGCCCCTTTGAACAACGTAGACAAAACGATTATGCAAATGTTCAGGCAAAACTAAAGAATGACAGGCTTGTATACTATATAAGACTAGAGAGTCACTCACTTATTAGCAATGTTAAGTTTAGTCTTACATGTATTGTGAGTTGATCTCACTTAACAAGTACTGCTATCTGGCGAGGCAGTACAGAAATTAAAGCGCCTTTGATTGTGCTACAGAGCAATTAATTGGGCGCTTTGTTTGATTGAGTGTCAACCTGTTCACTCATCTGTCAAACAGGAAAAGTCGTATTTCTTTTAATGTTAAATTTGATAAAAATAGACCATGTATGTTTTAAGTAGACACTACGTTAAGCAATCACAATGAGATGCATTGCAGTGCAATGATATCTTTATTTTAGAGCATCAATTTGGTTTCCTAAACTTTTTAAAAAAAGAAAAATAAATTTTAAAAAGAGTTTGTTTCAACCTTATCTTTAATATAAGAATTGTTAACCTTTGATTGGCATTACAATTTGTACAGTGCAATATAAGTGTAGGTAAATTCCTACTAAGATAAGAGGCATTTATATGCGTGCAAATCAAAATTAAATGACTCAATGGTCACAGAGGAGTTTATTTCTTCAGTTTATTTTACAATTACTCAAACTAGTCGCTCGATAAAAAATTATTAATACGCAGTTTTGTCGAAAAAGTCCTCCGACATATACACATAAGTGCTGGAGACTGTTAATTGAGATTTGTATGAAAGAGAACAGTCACATATTTTAAAATGACATCAATTCAAATAAAAAGTATTTCATCTAGTTTGTTTAAAAAAGATATTCAAAGCCTAATTTAAAAGAAAATTTAAGGAATTATTTTTGTGCATACCCAAACTAGTCGTTCGATAAAAAATTATCAATACTAAGCTTTATCGAAGCAGTCCTTCCACATGCACGTATGTGCTGGAGTGTTAATTGAGATCTGTATGAAAGAGAAGAGTCAAATATTAATTAAATGTGAATAAATATCTCCTCCAATTTGATTTGTTTAAAAACATATTCAGGGCAGTAATTGAATTAAGCATACCCAAACTAGTTGTTCGATAAAAAAAATTATCAACACATAGCCTTCTCGAAGGAGCCCTCCTTAATAAATATTTCATCTAGTTTGATTTTATTAAAATGATATTCAAGGCACTAATTAATAAGAAAATTGAAGGAATTTTTTTTTTTGCGCATACCCAAACTAGTCGTTCGATAAGAAAAATTATCAATACATAACTTTGTCGAAAGAGTCCTTCGACAGTATTCCTTGATTTGCGTGAAAGAGAAGTATTCATATATAATAGTTAAATTTAAATTAAATATTTCATTCAGTCTGTTCTTAATTTCTTTTCAAAACACTAAGAAAGGAAGGTTGATAATCATATTTTTAATTGTATTTCAACAAATTGACTAAGTTTATTTTGATTGGATAACTTGCTAGGCACCACAATGTGTTGCACTGCATTGCAGCAGAGTGCAGTATGGTGCAGTTTTACTTGTTTTTCAACAAGCACAAACATTTTACTAGTCAATGCTTTAGATACATTCCCCACCATCCACCCTCCAAAGTTGCCCTTTAAATACAATTTTCTCTTGCAGCTAATTCTGAGTTGCAAAATTTGCATAATGTAAGTTTCTTACAAAGTTCGATAATCAAATTATGCCCCTTTGAACAACGTAGACAAAACGATTATGCAAATGTTCAGGCAAAACTAAAGAATGACAGGCTTGTATACTATATAAGACTAGAGAGTCACTCACTTATTAGCAATGTTAAGTTTAGTCTTACATGTATTGTGAGTTGATCTCACTTAACAAGTACTGCTATCTGGCGAGGCAGTACAGAAATTAAAGCGCCTTTGATTGTGCTACAGAGCAATTAATTGGGCGCTTTGTTTGATTGAGTGTCAACCTGTTCACTCATCTGTCAAACAGGAAAAGTCGTATTTCTTTTAATGTTAAATTTGATAAAAATAGACCATGTATGTTTTAAGTAGACACTACGTTAAGCAATCACAATGAGATGCATTGCAGTGCAATGATATCTTTATTTTAGAGCATCAATTTGGTTTCCTAAACTTTTTAAAAAAAGAAAAATGAATTTTAAAAAGAGTTTGTTTCAACCTTATCTTTAATATAAGAAAATAGAGTAAAAGAAAATTGGACTTGTTAACCTTTGATTGGCATTACAATTTGTACAGTGCAATATAAGTGTAGGTAAATTCCTACTAAGATAAGAGGCATTTATATGCGTGCAAATCAAAATTAAATGACTCAATGGTCACAGAGGAGTTTATTTCTTCAGTTTATTTTACAATTACTCAAACTAGTCGCTCGATAAAAAATTATTAATACGCAGTTTTGTCGAAAAATTCCTCCGACATATACACATAAGTGCTGGAGACTGTTAATTGAGATTTGTATGAAAGAGAACAGTCACATATTTTAAAATGACATCAATTCAAATAAAAAGTATTTCATCTAGTTTGTTTAAAAAAGATATTCAAAGCCTAATTTAAAAGAAAATTTAAGGAATTATTTTTGTGCATACCCAAACTAGTCGTTCGATAAAAAATTATCAATACTAAGCTTTATCGAAGCAGTCCTTCCACATGCACGTATGTGCTGGAGTGTTAATTGAGATCTGTATGAAAGAGAAGAGTCAAATATTAATTAAATGTGAATAAATATCTCCTCCAATTTGATTTGTTTAAAAACATATTCAGGGCAGTAATTGAATTAAGCATACCCAAACTAGTTGTTCGATAAAAAAAATTATCAACACATAGCCTTCTCGAAGGAGCCCTCCTTAATAAATATTTCATCTAGTTTGATTTTATTAAAATGATATTCAAGGCACTAATTCAAAAGAAAATTGAAGGAATTTTTTTTTTTGCGCATACCCAAACTAGTCGTTCGATAAGAAAAATTATCAATACATAACTTTGTCGAAAGAGTCCTTCGACAGTATTCCTTGATTTGCGTGAAAGAGAAGTATTCATATATAATAGTTAAATTTAAATTAAAATATTTCATTCAGTCTGTTCTTAATTTCTTTTCAAAACACTAAGAAAGGAAGGTTGATAATCATATTTTTAATTGTATTTCAACAAATTGACTAAGTTTATTTTGATTGGATAACTTGCTAGGCACCACAATGTGTTGCACTGCATTGCAGCAGAGTGCAGTATGGTGCAGTTTTACTTGTTTTTCAACAAGCACAAACATTTTACTAGTCAATGCTTTAGATACATTCCCCACCATCCACCCTCCAAAGTTGCCCTTTAAATACAATTTTCTCTTGCAGCTAATTCTGAGTTGCAAAATTTGCATAATGTAAGTTTCTTACAAAGTTCGATAATCAAATTATGCCCCTTTGAACAACGTAGACAAAACGATTATGCAAATGTTCAGGCAAAACTAAAGAATGACAGGCTTGTATACTATATAAGACTAGAGAGTCACTCACTTATTAGCAATGTTAAGTTTAGTCTTACATGTATTGTGAGTTGATCTCACTTAACAAGTACTGCTATCTGGCGAGGCAGTACAGAAATTAAAGCGCCTTTGATTGTGCTACAGAGCAATTGGGTACAGTGGTTACTTGTTAACATGATCATTAACAGTAATACACCTTTCTACTTTTATCCTAAAACTATTTGATTTTAGAATTTAAACAGGGTACAGAAGATATGCCTACAAAATCACAACAATTGATATTTTCATAACTTAAAGTGTTTGATTCATATTAGCATGATCATGACCTAATGGCTTCAAAGGTCTACATTACAAAAAACAACCACACTCATGTAAGTATTTAATAGGGTATAAGTCAGCTTCTTACCTTTAATTATGATTATAATAGTCCTGATTCTTGAAGTTATAATTAGCTACACTGATAATTATATTCCAGACTTGAGCACTGCATGACATACTGTATACCTATCACAAATGATTTACCTGTACCCCCACTCTGTCTGACAAACACAAACTCTACTAACAGTACCTGAGACTCTGAGATGGTGTGTACTATACACAAACTGATCAAATCATTGTGATCATGTAGGATTGGGTGATATTTACTTCCATTTCAGGCCAGACTAATTTAAATTACCCTATACACTGTATTTATCTTATCCAATTCAATTTTGATTAGTAAACTAAAGTTAATATAGTAATTTCTAACCAAGTTTAGCTAAACTTTATTGATATATTTGTAAATAGTACTAGTACTTTGAACAGATCATTTAATACCTTTTTTAACAAAAGTATATACCATGGGTAGCTAGGTCCCTGCTATCATGTGCTGGTAGATTTGAGATTTTTACCAGCACAGAGATTTTTTTTATTTAAGCCCCTCCCATCACCATGAATATAATATATGTCACTTATCTGATAAAAATCTGCATTGAATGCAAAACTCAGATGCTTTAAAATTAATGTATTAGAAATTTTTATTCAATTACTTTATTATATTATTTCCAAAACTAACATAGTTCAATATTTTATAAATAAAAGACCATGAACAATGAAATTGAATCAAAATCTTTTTCAAAATCGATTAAAACCAACAATCCTGGTAATTTTT
>NW_026937454.1:0-80589 GCF_032062105.1 Saccostrea cuccullata | reverse complement strand
CCGATAATTGTTCGTTGAACAATTAGTCTACTAGTTTATTATATGTCTGTCTTTTTAAAAAAAAAAAACATCCTGCATACAGATTTATAGAGGAGGACGGAAGACCTTCTTTGTTGCTGTAGCAACAAGAGTTTCTAGTTATTATTATTATTTTTTTTCTTATTTGTTCTCCGGTACTTTTTTGTCCGCGAGTGTTCTCAGAAACTGTTCACCCAACTGAGCTAAAACCTTTTTAGGGTTAATAGGTGTGTAGTGTAGGTGTGCGGAACGAAGGTCATTTTGCCCGCATACGCCTGCACGTGCGGGCGCGTGAAATGAGTGAATTGACTGATATACTTAATATGGCTATAACTTTTACATTTTTTGATGAAATGCTTTGAAACTCATTACTTAAGGATATATTAAAAGTGTTAATAATATGACACTGTCAAATTAGCATGAACTCACGCGCATGCACGTGTGCCTTCCTCTGATTGGCTGAAACAAAAATCTCAATATCTCTTTTGTTTTTTGACGAAATGCTTTGACATTTTTAATATTGTCATGAATTAGGATATCCTACAATATAATATGGAAAAAATTTCATGAAATCACGCGCATGCACGTGTGCTGCAATCTGATTGGCTGAAACTTTAAAAGGCTATATCTCCTTTGTTTCTTGACGTAATGCTTCGAAATTTAAAATATAGTCACACATTAGGATATCCTGTAATAGGACATACAAAACATTTCAAGAAATCACGCGCATGCACGTGGGCTGCAATCTGATTGGCTGAAACTTTAAAAGGCTATATCTCCTTTGTTTCTTGACGAAATGCTTTGAAATTTAAAACATAGTCATACATTAGGATTAACTGTAATATGATATACAAAACAATTCAAGAAATCACGCGCATGCACGTGTGCTGCAATCTGATTGGCTGAAACTTTAAAAGGCTATATCTCCTTTGTTTCTTGACGAAATGCTTCGAAATTTAAGATATAGTCATACATTAGGATATCCTGTAATAGGACATACAAAACATTTCAAGAAATCACGCGCATGCACGTGTGCTGCAATCTGATTGGCTGAAACTTTAAAAGGCTATATCTCCTTTGTTTCTTGACGAAATGCTTTGAAATTTAAAACATAGTCATACATTAGGATTAACTGTAATATGATATACAAAACAATTCAAGAAATCACGCGCATGCACGTGTGCTGCAATCTGATTGGCTGGAACTTTAAATGGCTATATCTCCTTTGTTTTTTGACGAAATGTTTTGAAATTTAAAACATTGTCATGCATTAGGATATCCTGCAATATGATAAACAAAAAAATTCAAGAAATCATGCGCATGGACGTGTGCTGCAATCTGATTGGTTGAAACTTTAAATAGCTATATCTCCTTTGTTTTTTGATGAAATGCTTTGAAATTTAAAACATTGTCATACATTAGCATATCCTACAATATGATATAGAAAAAAAAATCATGAAATCACGCGCATGCACGTTTGCTGCAATCTGATTGGCTGAAACTTAAAATGGCTATAACTCCCTCGTTTTTCAACCAAACAGGATGGGATTTAGAACATAGATAAATATAAGGAACTTCTACAAGAAGGAATAGTCATCATGTACGTGCACGCACGTGCTTGCCTATGGAACGAGGGAAATTAAAAATTAACTTTAATGAGTGATTTTTGATACTTTTGGACTGAATGCGTTAATATATAGTCTTATCTAATGAAACTTACAGGGATATGGCACCAAAAGGAAGTTGGGGAGCGTTTGGGGAACATCTGTAACGGTCCCCGTTACAATTAGCACTAGTTATTATTATTATTATTTTTTTTTTCTTATTTGTTCTCCGGTACTTTTTTGTCCGCGAGTGTTCTCAGAAACTGTTCACCCAACTGAGCTAAAACCTTTTTAGAGTTAATAGGTGTGTAGTGTAGGTGTGCGGAACGAAGGTCATTTTGCGCGCATACGCCTGCACGTGCGTGCGCGTGAAATGAGTGAATTGACTGATATACTTAATATACCTATAACTTTTACATTTTTTGATGAAATGCTTTGAAACTCATTACATGAGGATATATTGATAGTGTTAATAAAATTACACTGTCAAATTAACACGAACTCACGCGCATGCACGTGCGCTTTGCTCTGATTGGCTGAAACAAAAATCTCAATATCTCTTTTGTTTTCCGACCAAATGCTTTGAAATTTTTAACATTGTCATGAATTAGGATATCCTACAATATAATATGGAAAAAATTTCATGAAATCACGCGCATGCACGTGCGCTGCAATCTGATTGGCCGAAACTTTAAATGGCAATATCTCCTTTGTTTTTTGACGAAATGCTTTGAAATTTAAAACATAGTCACGCATTAGGATATCCTGCAATATGATATACAAAACATTTAAAGAAATCATGCGCATGCACGTGTGCTGCAATCTGATTGGCTGAAACTTTAAATGGCTATATCTCCTTTGTTTTTTGACGAAATGCTTTGAAATTTAAAACATAGTCATGCAGTAGGATATTCTACAATATGATTTAGAAAAAGATTCTTGAATCACGTGGATGCACGTGTGCTGCAATCTGATTGGCCGAAACTTGAAATGGCTATAATTCCCTTGGTTTTCAACCAAACAGGATGGGATTTAGAACATAGATATATATAATGGCCTCCTACAAGAGGGTATGGTCATCATGCACGTGCACGCACGTGCGTGCATTTGGAACGAGTGAAATTAAATATACACTTAAATGAGTGATTTTTTAAATACTTTTAGACTAAATGCTTTAAAATAAAGTATATTTAGATACATAGAAAGTGTAGAAAAGATTATATGATCATTACGCACGTGCATTCACATGGGCACGCGTGCAATGTTAAAATTTGGATATAATTGGTATCCTTTTGGGAAAATGTTAAAGTAATAAATGCACAGATGTTGTCTTATTAAATGAATCTTACGGGGAATATGGCATCAAAAGGGATTTGGGGAGCGTTTGGGGAACATCTGTAACGGTTCCCGTTACAATTAGCACTAGTTCTTCAAAAGTTTTCATCTTACTTCTACAGATTTTTTGTTAAAAAAATCTTTTTAAGGAAAAAAACAAAAGCACGTGTTATCTTTTTGTTCTTTTAAAATATGTTTTGGGGTGTGTAAAAATGCTGTTGTCTGATTGGACAGAAAAATGTTTACGTGTTCTTGATGTATATTTATAGCAACTTTCGGTTATCGTTCTTGACTTCCATATTTAGAAATCGTCCAGACCTGTTCAGAGAGTGATGATATGGATTCAGAAAACCACACTGGTGATCCATAAAGTGGGATCCCGACATTACGTGATGGCGTAAAATCAAAAGTAAAATTCAGTGAAATACAGTGTGTATATTATAAATATCTGGAATGTTACCTATCGTCCATGGGATCCAATCATCCCTGGAATCATGCATGAAGAATAGTGAAGCCCTGACTTGTACAGTAGTTTCATTGATTCTCTTTTCTTTTACAGATTGGACACCAGCCGGTGTAAAGACGAATAATGACCACCATCGAATAATGACCGGAGGTCATTTTTCAAATGACCCCCCGGTGATTATTCGACGGTGAAAAATGACCCTTTTGCCCGTAAAAAAAGTGTCACCACCCTAAAAATTTGCAGAACCCAGGTGAAGAAAATGACCCCCGTAGAAAAATGACTCCTTGTGGATTAAAGCTGAATTTTTTAGGGGGCAAAAAAAATTAGATAAAGAAGCATATTGGCCAAAATGCTCACCTGAGCTTATTGGGAAAAATTGATTATATGTTGATCTCATAACATTATACAATAATAGCAATATATTAAGGTCAATGCGATGATTCACAATCTAAAGGAAATTTATCGAGCCTAAAGGGTTAGGTAAACATTGTTTTTCGATGGTAGAAATCATCGTACTGACAGAAAAAAATCAGCAGTATCCTCCGCTTGAAAAGCGGGAGGGTATATAGTGATCGGGATGTCCGTCTGTTACGCTTTGGGGTATCCATCTCTTATCCGCAACTCCTCTTATATATAAAGAGATGTGTTTGTGAAACAGCTATGCCCCTGTATGGCAACATAGCGACAAATAAACTGTTCTTAAATGCAATTTTAATATATTGGTACCCAAAGTAGGGTCTTCTCACAAGATTTATTGATTGATTGTATATTGTTTAACGTCCCTCTCTAGAATTTTTCACTCATATGGAGACGTCACCGTATGCCGGTGAAGGGCTTCAAATTTTGACCTTTACTCGGCACTCAGGCCATTGAGCAGTGAGGAATCTTTATCGTGCCAACGCCTGCCGCTGACATGGGTCTTGGTTTTAAGTCTCATCCGAAGGACTTGCAAATTTCACTTCAAAGTGCCGAGCGCATGGCGAAGGAACAGTTGCTACCAATTTTAACGACTAGGTCAGTTGCGGCCGAGATATGAACTCACGACCTCCCGATCACGGAGCGAGCGCTCTACCGACTGAGCTACCGTGAACGGTTCTTCTCACAAGAAATACAGTTGCAAAATAGGAAAGCCGAAGCACCACTTGTTCAAAAGTAATGGTTAAGGATGAGTTTTTGAAAGGTAGGTCAAACTCAAAGGTCAAAGGGTCAAAGTTGATGGTTTCTTCAGAAAGGTTAAATGTAACAAGGATTACATATGTGAAGTATGAAAATCCTAGCCCTTACCGTTCAAAAGTTAAGGACAAGATTAAAAAAGTTTTTTTTATAAGTACGGCAATCTCCAAGGTCAAGGTCAAAAGGTAAGGTTTCAGTATCCAATGAAAGGTCATGTCAAAAAAGATGTATGTGAAGTATGAGAGTACTAGTATCTACTGTTTAAAAGTTATGGCAAAAGTAAAAATTCGCATTTTTGTGTAAAATGGGACAAACTCTAAGGTAAAGGTAAAAAGGTCAAATTTGATGGTATTCAAAGTAGGTCTTATCTTTCCTCTAGGTCTTTCCTCCAATTTCTTTGTCAAGTAGGATTTGCCAAACTTATACAATCTAAAAGTTGAAATCAAGAAAAAAATAATAATTCTATTAAAGAGTATTTAATTTTAAAAGTGTCCTTCTGATAAGAGAGTTAACCCTCATAGGTATAAAAGACTTAAAATTCTTTTTAAAAAATTAGGCGTCGCAAATAAAACTTTTTTTTTGCATTTTAAGCATATAAAGAAAGATTTTAAAAAATAAATGGAAAAAAGGAGGAACAAGGAAAGAAATATATATGAGTGATCAGTGGGTAGATAAAACACTAAGATTCATTTGTGACCGTCTAATTTTTTTGAAAATAGGCTTTCTATTCTCATATTTATTAGTCACACTAGACGACTAATGGACTTATTTATGGTAATTACAAACCTCTCTGCTAAACCAGGAAGAATCCACAATTAACCGAAATCTTCCTTCAACAAGCAGCAATAAAATCCTTAGTAATAATACCAATGATGAGCACTGACTGATGTTTTATCTAACCGCCTGTCCTGTCTCTTAAGTTATTAGCCTATGATATATTGACAGCATTTTCTTTGTTCAATGATAATTTTTAAAATGAGGAAATTCGAGCTAACCTGGTAATTTAATTAATATGAATACCCCCTGATTTCTGTGCTGTAAATGATTCATTCAACATTTATCTTTCCTATGGCTGTAAAAATATTTTTTTTTCTGAATATATGATTTAAGTAAAAAAAATATTAAATGGAAAAGAATGATTGTCAAAGACTAAAATATCACTTTTTAAAGAGTACAGTGGAAATCGGAATAAACATTTAAATATCAGTTGTGTAAATACCTGTGAAATAAATATTTATATAAGTATTATAAATAAAGGTATGTGAATCTTCATTTATAAGCCTGATTTGTTATCTTTATGTGGTTATTTATTTTGGGAGGAAATTATAAATATTTTGTATATTATGATTTTTTAAGAAAATTTAGAGAAAATTCGGACTAATTTATTTTAATAATTTGCCCAATTACCTTATCATTTTTACCTTGTAAAATAATTTTGAACCTTTGATGAATCAACAGAGAGAAATCTAAATATTTGACATTATGTGGTCAATTGTAAAAATTGAGATGAAATTCAATGTAAATTCGCACTTTTATTTAGTTTGTGAGTAAAATGTCAAGAGTTTACACATCGATAAATTTTTCAAAAAGAACGTTTAATCCTATAATCAAACATTAGTTTACTTTTAAAAACAACGTTTTATATAACTTAACAATTAGTTAAACTGCATCATGAACTCGACTTCCAATGAATAATTAAAATAACATAACATGTGGAGAATTTATTTTTACCAAGATAAAGGAATCTACCCACCCAGCTCTATTAAAATTTAAAACAAAAGGTGGGAGTCAACGTGGCATTTTATATGACCTTTTTTTTTTTTACCGTAATTACTTTTAACACATTAATAAAATCTTTAAAGTTTTTCCTGTAATATTTTTTTATCAAAATGAATTTTGAAAACAAACATAATCTTTTTTCATTGTGAATGGTCAGATTTAAATTTGTGACAATCAAATAAAATACAATCTACTTCGCTTAGTCAATTATCTGACCTTTCTAAACTCAAAAATGTCATCTTTCTGGCATTCAAAATTTAACAAGCAATAAAAATATATATCTTTAAGATAGATTTGTATAACACGTCCTTTTTAAACTATGTTTTCATCATTGAAAAGCCGATATTAACCCTTAATTATTTTACGTATATAATTTTTTTTTTTTTTTTTTTTTTTTTTTTGCATTTTTTCAAAGAAAATGAAAATTGTGTTTTATTTACAAAAATTTATCTAAACCTTTGCGATTTAGAATTTGAGTAAATGCATTATATGAATGCTTAATGAAATATGTAAATAAAGCATATTATTTGGGAAATATTTATAAACTATTGATTAAAATCGTTTTTAAAGTAGTCACATCAGGGAGAATGTACTAAATTAAATTGCAAAATTTTAGAGAAATTACCAAGCACTTTTTTTTAATAGTGGGACCTTACCCGAAATGATGACTTTACACGACACTGCTGATTTTCTTGTTTCATCAACTTGATTTTCAATAATTTACCTTGTTTTAGAAATAAAACTTATATCGATTAGTTAATATCGATTTTTCAATGAAGCCAGAACATTGCTGGGATTTCCTAAAAAAAAACTTTAAAATAAATTTTGACGTGGCACTCCCCCATTAATATTAGGTACATGTATGACTGATAAGGTGTTAATTGTAATTTTAGCTTAAATTGGGCAACTCCCCCACCCCCCACTTAATGACTCCCACAATAATTACTCGTATTAATTTTGCGATGTTTTGCTATATTTTTCAAATATGATGATAGAATTCATTACAGTTTATTCAATACATAATCTAGGACTATCATGAAAAATACTGCACAATTTAACTCTGTGTGCAAGTTGTAGAAGAATCTAAACTTAACATGTCAAGAACGATGTAAATTACTTTGTAAGAGAAAAATGATCATTTCCTTTAGCCACAGTTCCCCAGTTATTGTTTTCGGTATAGAATTTAATCATGGCACCTTTCGTATGAAATAAACAAAAATAAATCAATACTGCTGCGTTTTTTAAATACATTTTATAGAATATGTTATGATTCAATGTTAACATCGATAATAAGAATAATATTTTTACATAATAATTGTGTTTCATCTAAGATTTTTTTTGTGTGTTTTAAGACAGATATTTGAAGTTTCAACGAAATTATACCAATATTTTATAAGTATAATTTTTTTCTATATATTTTTTATGACTAAAGCTCAACCTGTAAAAGCTAAATGCAAGTGTTTTACATTTTGCGTATTGAAATTTAATTCAGAAAATTCGAAATTAAAAAATGCTTGAGATTTAGAGCCGTATACTATAGCTTGCGACTAATATAGAAAGAACATTGCAGGTACCCACCCCCCCTCCTGCCCACTTATTTCCTAATTAAAGGGATGTTTTCCTGCCGTTTTCAAATAAAGTAATCAAATTTTTGATTTATGCCTGAAATCCTATTGACCATGCATTTCCTAAAAATACAGGTACTAATATTTTTTCACTCGCGGTGAACATTTTCGCTGCATGTTAATGTCGCTGCACGAGGATTATTTATACCGTTCATTCTGACTTTGTGATCAGAATATGGATTTCACAATACTAGTGAAAATAAGTTGCTGGTCAACCTAATATGTCTCCACGATAAATTAAATGATGAATAAAATTAAATGTTGTATCGATATCACCTTTTAATTCTTGCATATTCCATAGGTCAATATATTTGATATACTCGTACTGTAAACGTGACTGCGTTCAACAAATGACGTTGTAGATATTAATAACGCCATACACGCCAAATTTTGCATTTTAAAAGAAAACTTTGAAATTATTTAGCAAAAAGTCTAGCGAGAAGACATATTGATTTTTTTATATTAATGGTTTCGATTTCACCTCATCTTGACATTTTGAAGCTCCTGAATAATTCGTCTACGTCTTTAAAAAGTTTTCCAACCTTTTTAAAAGAAACTATTTCACAACATTGGCTTAAAACGTTATTTTCCCATATATTTCAATGGTAAAAGCGGAAAAAAGGATTAAAAACTATACCGCGTTTACAGTACTATAACATTAAAACTACTTAGACAAATTTAATAAAAATTGCAGATGATACGCTTTAAATTCTAAGGAACATTTTAGCAAATTTTCAGGATATGTTTTCTCGTAAGAATTTTTATGCAGTAAACCCGCGACCTACCTTAAGCTCTGTGGTATTTCGTTTGTCTATATAGAAAAAGTTGCATTTCTATATGATTAATTAAGTTGCATGTTAAACAGTATTTATCAAAGTCCATAAAACAATACAAAGTAGGAGCAGAGGAAACACAGACCTCCGAAACATCAGAGGTGGGATCAGGTGCCGTGGAAATGCAGATGGACTCAGTAGAGTACCTTGTAGCCAGTATGGATATTTTGATGGCTGAGACGGGATGGATATGTCTGCGAAACATGCACTAGTGGTAGAGGATGAAGCTCAAACAAATACAGAAGTATCTGACTGGGTTACGGTACAAGAGACATGTAAGGATTTAAGACTTGTCAAGTCTTTCTTACAAAACGAGGAACGTCCTGAGTTTAGTGATATATCTTCCGAAGGATATTTTGTGAAATCACTTTGGGCTCAGTGGAGTAGGCTTACAGTAAAAGATAACCTGCTGTGTAGAATGTGGGAGATTGAAGATAGTGACATGACCATATATCAGATAGTGGTTCCCTTGTGCCACAGAAGACTTTTTTTAGAGCAGATGCATGATGCAAAGACCTCAGCTCACTTAGAGGTGTCAAAGACACTCTATAAGATACGGCAGAACTATTATTGGCCAGGTCTACAGAGTTAGGTAGGAGAGATAATACCATTATAACATTTTATGTTTATATTAGGTAGGGGGGTGGATAACCCTGGGTATATATGTGTATATTGGCTCGTTGTTTTTCTATTAGCTTATGTAATTATTTCCTTGTAAATTTGATCATTTTTATACATCAATCGGACTGATCCAAATCATCGAACCTAGAACACGTTACAATGCCATAAAGTGATTAGCGAATACGCTAACCGCTTAAAAATGACTTTAAACATCACCCCCTTAGAAAACATTAACCCCACGACCCCACTATCATTGTTTTTATTTTGTTTTGAGTTTTTTTTTGCTTGTGAGAAAATTCTGGGCTGGCATTTTTTTTGACTGAGGTGTGAATCCCCCTCCTGAAAAAAAATCTGGATCTGCACCAGTAACTGAATTCACATCGACAACGGGAGATAACTTCACAATGTGAAATTCGTCTACGGTGGTATGCGATGATCTTTGAACTTTAACCAAATCTTTTGCATCTCGGTTTATTTTACCCCAATCTTAACTTAAACTTGTACTTACCGACTGTCATAGGTCCTGTAAACTTCATGAAATATAATCCAATTATAACACAAAATGGTTTTTTCAATACGCATCAAACTGCAGCATGTGCATGCTATCCAATTCGGCAAACCTTGGCTGATTCCGTCGCCTAAATCAGATGAAGTACGAAGCGGCCAAGTTGTGCCAAATGGTGCTTAATGTGAAAATATGATAATGGGAGACGCAACCCAATGTAATGTAGAAATTTTCCAAAAGGTGTCTACATGTAAATATTTTGTATAAATGTTTTATCTAACCGCCTGTCCTGTCTCTTAAGTTATTAGCCTATATGGTATATTGACAGCATCTATCTTTGTTCAATGATAATTTTTAAAATGAGGAAATTCGAGCTAACCTGGCAATTTAATAAATATGAATACCCCTTCATTTATGTGCTGTAAATGATTCATTCAACATTTATCTTTCTTATGGCTGTAAAAATAATTTTTATGAAAATATGATTTAAGTAAAAAAATTAAATGAAAAAGAATGATTGTCAAAGACTAAAATGTCACTTTTTAAAGAGTACAGTGAAAATCGGAATAAATATTTAAATATCAGTTGTGTAAATACCTGTGAAATAAATATTTATATAAGTATTATAAATAAAGGTATGTGAATCTTCATTTATAACCCTGATTTGTTATCTTTACGTGGTTATTTATTTTGGGAGGAAATTATAAATATTGTGTACATTTATGATTTGTAAGAAAATTTAGAGAAAATTCAGACTAATTTTTAAGCGGTTAGCTTTGCTAACCGCTTTATGGCATGTGTCCGATTTTTATCGACACCGGAAACTTCCATAAGGCGCTACCTATCGACAACGGAAACTTCAACAAAGCCTCTATCTAGTACCTTTGATTTGTTTCTAACACAGATAACATATGTTAAATAAAATCAAGACTATCAAAACAACATAATCTTTCGGTTTTTTAATTTTTTTTTCTGATTTTGTTTGTCAATGAAATAAATTTATAATTGTTGTATTAAAAAAAGTTTATGTATAGGAGCATTTGGTGTCGAGATTAAATTTCCGTGACATCAGCTGATGGCGATCGGGCCCTGTGACGAAATTCGAAGTCAGCATGAAGTTTAGCTGATAACATTATCAACGCGTTAGATTTAAACTTTAGGAAGAAATGTATAGCGAGAAATATCATATTTGAACCCAATGCTACACGAAAACCAGTAGGCATTTCTGATTTATGTGTTAAATTGAAGCCTGAATCGAACATGTGGTCAAACTGGCGTTGGACACCTTGTGTATTTATATAGAGGGGGTAGAATGTTTCGATATTTGGCTGATTTAGAGACTTACTGATAAAAATTCAGGTGCCTGTGATTAATTATAAGGCACCCCTCATGAACAATAAATATTTGACCGAATTATGCTACTGGGCACAGGGAGGACGGGTTAATTACTGGCTATAGGGGTTGAAGGTTATTACCGACTGCAAAACATCGGAGAATCTCTCGATCGAATCATTATTAAGATTCTGCAATTATAAGAATATGAGAAAAATCCATGAAAAATATACAGCATCGAGGCGCCCTGTCATCCATTTCTATTTTTATTCACTCGTCCGAATAAAACCTTATTAATTCGAACAAATTACTTATTTGTACGCACCGATATTAATTCTTCAGCTACAGATTTCTACTTTTTCCCAACAATTTTTTTTCTAAAACAACATATCTATCAATGGAGTCAGTAAAGAAAAAATATATTCATAAATTTCATCTTGCGTTTGGTCCATTAACATGTACCATCTTTGATTTTTCAGGTTTGCTCCTTTATTTGTTTTTAATAATTACAGTTACTGTATTTACTATTTATCACAAAAAAATGATTATCAGATTAATTTTTTTAGACACTGACTTTTTCTTAACAGCATATTCAATTTTGTTTAATACCTGTCAGTACAGTATACAAAAAAATACAAGCATATACAACATGTACAGTACCGACCAGACCCAACCTGACACCAAAGCAGTCCCAGAAAGCAGTCCCCGGGACTGCTTTGGGACCGCCCTGGGACTGCTGTGGGACTGCTCTGGGACCGCTGTGGGACTGCTCTGGGACCGCTGTGGGACTGCTCTGGGACCGCTGTGGGACTGCTATGAAAAGCAGTCCCAGCAGTCCCAGCTGCCCCTGGGACTGCTTTCTGGGACTGCTTTGTTCACTCATGTGTGACATTGGTTCTGAGTAACAGATAGCTCCGCCCCCTTGTGTATTCTGAATTTGCAGGTTCCATGTTGTTTTGTTTACTTGCAGCAGAGAGGAGTTTAAACTGTTTAATAAATAAGGATTTCTTATAATCTTTTAATAACTTGAGATTACATGTATTATAGTTAATTTATAGTTTTAGGGACTGTATATTTACACATATGTAATATAGAATGTTTTTAAAAATAAAGTTGTTAAATAAGGAAGTCAGGAGGAGATTTCTATTTCTAAAATATATAAAACTACTGGCTCATGAGAAAAAATATCTACATGTAGATTTATTTTATTATTAAATCTAAAATTAAATACTCAACATTTTCATTTGGCACTATTTATATACAAGTAGATATTTTAATTGAAAAATCTACACGTTTTACAAGTATCACGTTAAAAGAGTATTACATGTAACCCTAAAATAAAAATCTAACAATTTATTTTATGACATGAAATAAAATTATGCCACCATTCTTCCTTAACATAAGCAATGTGAACAATTATACGGGAATTTACAGATGAATTAGTTTTTAGTTTATAAATAAGTTATTAAAAGAGTAAATTAAAAAATAAATAAATAATCAGTTGAAAATACCGGGAATTGTGATTTATTTCTCTTTTGTTTTGCTTTTATTTACCTGGCCAATAATGTGTATAAATAAAATGGTATAAACACCTGCGCGCTTTCAATCGCCTTTGGGCAGAAAACCAATCATGCACGTTATTTGGGTACACGTATCAGTGTTACACATCATTGAACATGCTGCTCAATTAACAATGGCCATAATTTCAATCTATATAAAAAATGTAATGAAAAAAAAGATAAATGAAATGAGTATAAATTTCTTTCATGATTAATTAAAGTTAAACATAATCTTATGATTCTATACTTGTCACTTATACAATTTACAAATAAAACAATAATTTTTAAATTATGTAAATAAAGAATAATCAATACTTAAAAAATATTACTTCGCAAAATTAGCAACAAATTGTTCAAAAACCCTAATACTTTAAAAAAAATGCCTTAAGAGTATCCCGATAGTATAGATATCGGCCTGATCTATAATGATAAGATCTATTTAAAACTTATTCTGGTTAAATAAATTTAATTCAATCTTAATTTTCTGTATAGAAAATAAAAATGGGATCCAGTATCAATCACATAAAGCCCAAGATAACTGTGATAAAATATTCATGTTCAGTGTAATTCATTTATGTAGGTGTGTAAGCTTTAATTCTTCCTTCAATAGATATTATTTCAAATTATTTCAAATCTATACGGGTACTACTCATGTAAAGACCTTCGCATTGTAAGGATTCCTGGCATACTGCTCAGAAAAAAATTCAGCTGCCTTTTATAGTTCCATTATTTATTGGCAATCTCATTTCTGAGTTAGCCCCGCCCATTAAATTAATAAACCCCGCCCACTGGGACTGCTGGGACTGCTTTCTGGGACTGCTGGGACTGCTTTCTGGGACCGCTGGGACTGCTGGGACCGCTCTGGGACTGCTGTGGGACTGCTCTGGGACCGCTGTGGGACTGCTCTGGGACTGCTGCGGGACTGCTTTAGCAGTCCCAGAAAGCAGTCCCCGGGACTGCTCTGGGACTGCTTTGTGTCAGGTTGGGTCTGGTCGGTACTGTAGTCTTTAACATTTTTTGAAACAAAGGTGAAATGAAAGGATATGTATGCCATATATTGCACATATTTAGAATAAATACAAGGATAAACCTTTGGTAGATTCTTACTTTTCTTTTATAACATTCCTTATATCTCTTCACCATTTAGTAAGTCTGAATTCCATGGATAACTGACAGTATGATAATGAATTATGAAATTATATCACAATGCATGCAAAAGGACTTATTAACATTCTGAAGATTCTTAGTATATTTTAGGTTAAATAAGACTGTGCTTATAAAATGAATGTTAGAGACATCAGATCACATAAGTATTACACACTTAGTAATTAATATTTTAACCATAAAATCACGGTTAAAAGCAAAGATGACCTTCATAGGAAATGTAAACAAAAACAATACAAACTTACCAGATATCCAACTATATGCCCAATAAGCCTATATCCATTAAATAATCCAGTGAAACAACATTTCAGCTGATCCAAAAAACATCATACAATTCAGTGATACACAATAAACCTCATTTTGAAATATAAGTAAAGCAATAATTTACAGATAAACACTGGACAAATATGTAATATATATATATATATATATATATATATATATATATATATATATATATATATATATATATATATATATATATATATATATATATATATATATATATGGGTTAAATGCAATTCATACATCACATGAACTGAAGATAAATACCACTTTTACATTCATCGATATAAACAGAACTTTACGTAACCAATTACTCTTCTAAATAACTGATGCCACCATTAGTATGTCAAAATATCCAGGGTCTTTAAATCATGTACATTTACTTATAATATACACAATATATATTTTACATGTTGATTCTTGAAATCACTGACAAAAAAAATTATGTATACATGTATATACATGAAGGTATAAAAAAAAAAGGGGGGCCACATATTTTTATAAATTTACATCTAGATTCTCAGTCTGAGTTTTTCCCACTTTCACTTGGCCACTGTTGCACCAGAATGTTAAAGTATGAGGGACAAATAAAACAAGAGATTCTGAATGTTTCATAAAAAAAGATCTAAGAGATAAGATTCATCGGCATAATATGATATGAGTAATTATCTTCATATCCTTCATTTGGTCACTGCGATAAAAGATTGAGATATTAGAAATAAACAACTGAGAATGTCACTTTAATTGTTGTAAAACGATGTCAAAATTTGGATTTTATAAGATATGCTATGAGGCTCCTCATAAGAATATTCAGAATACTAATCCAACAAAAGGTTTATGTGAGATAATATATCATAACTCATGCAAAAGGATTTATCAGCATTTTGAGGATCTCCAAATGTCCTGGTGTATTTTAGGGTCAACATGGCAGTGATTATATGAATGTAATAAACATTAGGTATATATAACACAGTAATAATGGATAAATACAAATATGATCTTCATAGAAAATGTATAAACAAAAAAATGTAAAACTTACCAGATATGCATGTGTATATACTCTGTATAGAAATATTCATTAAAAGATCCAGTGAAATAACATCTAGCCTGATCCAATGTTCAGCTGTTCAGAACTTTCTTGGAAGAAAAATAGCTGAAAATTAGTTTAAGTACTGAAATCCATAGGACCATACAGTTCATTACATGAAGTTTCCAGGGCTGAGAAAGTCTGTGTTGTTGTGTCAAAATAAGCAGCCACCGAGGCTGTGAAGGACTTATATGACGTTCTAATCAAGATTTGAATCGCTGCCATGTTTATGACGTCACAATGCAAAGGTAGCTGTGATTTGAATCGCTGCCAAGTCTGTGTATTCATATTCTTTGGTTTTTCCAGATTTCAGACCTCCGCTGATCTCCTATCTCAAATCGGGTTTTCCAGATCTCAGCCCCCCAAAATGCACTCCGTTGTCCACCCTATCCCCCAGGGCTAAAAGTGCACTCAGTTGACCCCCCTATCCCCCAGGGCTTAAAGTGCACTCAGTTGACCACCCTATCCCCCCAAGGCCAAAAGTGCACTCAGATGACCCCCCCCCCGGCCAGGCGTCTTACACTACTGTTGTCTTTTCCTTCCTTAGGCAATTCGAAAACCGGACCCCATAGAACTTCCGCGAACTGTACCAAAATAGCAAAAAAAAAATCATATCGTCTGTAAATACTGAAAAACAATGTGAATACCACAGGTGCATCAAATGGTACTATAGGATTTGTTGTCAAACTTGTCGTCATCAATTTTTAGGTGTTTATGGCTTTTTAGTGTTTCCCTATGTGACGTCATACATTTTACGGTTGCATAATTTTAAAACGTTGATTTTGGTGCATAGTAACTGACATTCTCATCTGACCAATTTTTGTCATTTTCGGTCAAAAAGTTTCGAATATTATGCTTTTCTCTGTTTTTTTATCCTTTCATTATAGAATATAAAACAGAATTTAAACTGAAAAAAAAATGAAATAATAATCAGTATAGAGATTCCTAGTGAAGAAAAAAATGATTTACTTTGATCATTTGAATTAATGATTAGTGTTTAAGAAATTTTTAATAACGAAAAAGGTGTCGAGAATACATTTTCGTTCACTGATAAAATAAAAAATCTTTTTGTCCCAGGTTTTTCTGGTGACCTCCGTCACGAAGTAAACGTTATTAATTGATAGTTTGTTTGATGATTGATTGATTGTTAAATGATCGATTGATTGATTGTTTGTTCATTTGTTTGCTTGATGATTGATTGTTTATGTGTTTGATTGATTGTTCATTTGTTTGTTTGATTGGTTGATTGATGATTGATTGTTTGTTTGTTTGAATGTTTTTTTATTGATTATTTGTTGATTAATTGATTGTCAACTCGTAAATTTACTACTAGATCATTAATCATTTGCAAAATTTTTATTTAAACACATTCTGATTGCGCACACAAGTACTTTTAAGTTAACATCAAATAGATGCTTGGGTTTCTTATTGACATTATTTATATGGTTTTTGGAAACCAGGTCTTCTAACAATCTACTATTATTTGAATTCCAAATTGCGTTCCGTTATTAGCACACCCATTTTTGTTTCATATAAAGCAGAAATGTGTGCAAAATCTTAAATGTGAAAAGAAGAAAACACTTGCTGTGGACTTCAACTCAACATTTAGATATATCTACGACGTACTGTCAATTAGCAATGGTAATTTCCATTGCTATGTCGATATGATATACCGGTATCCTGGCGAGCTTGATACAAAAGATACCATAGAATCTGATTCATCTGTTTCATACTTGAATTTTTTACTTGAAAAAGACGTTATATAGAAAACATAAAAATAGAAATCATATGGCAATATGTTTGACTTTCTCTCATGATTTAACCTTTGATAAATTGATTACAGTTTATGTGACCACTTTTCATCGCATAGTTTCATTGTGAGAAGCTGAAGAACAGGGGCTATTCGAGACAGTGCGTTATAATTGAATGGTAAAGAATCTGTAAACTGAAGTGAAAATAAACACTTCGTGAAAGCTGCTGTAAAACTTGTTAAGAATCACACAAAAATAGTCACTGAATTATGTCAAGTTTACAGCAATCAATGTATGTTTATCAACGTTCGTCTGAAATTCAAAGAGATGGTCAAACTTGAATCCATTGCTCTAAGCCCTCAAAACAAATTTACAATAAGATGCACTTGACAAAAACAGCCAAGGTTTGAGAAAAACAATGAATTGCAAAAACACAAAAACAGTTTCATATGCCATTTTCTTAAGTATTATTGATATTATTGTTCAAATTCTTATTCGGGGGAAATTTCAATTTCTGGAGAAGTCTAAAAAGCAATTTTTTGCCAAAAAAATCGAAAGGTTTACGAGAGGTGGGAACCAAATCAGGAATCCACTCCATTAAATTTCTTCATGACAGCGTCCAAACCTGAACACCCCATGAAGAATTGATGAGATTTTAGGATAAAGGGAAAGTTAATGTTATGTCATACCAACAATATTTGCCAGATCTTTCACCATTTAACTTATTTCATTTTCCAAACTTGAAAAAAAGAAAAAAAACTTCAGGAAATCATTGGATCTGCCATATTCCAGTATACAAAGGGTCATACCCAAATATGCGTTCTAAAAAGAATCATGAATTGGAGAAAAATGTAACGGACAGGTGTTTTCAATGAAAAGAGAATATTTATAAGATCATTAAAGCAAATTCATGGAAAAGCGTTTTTTGCTTCTTTCGGAGCACCGATGACATTATTTATTGAATACCCCTCGTATGCAGCAATAATTCATAAGTGTGTAATGCCTTACATTATAGGCATATATTTTATTATGAAACACAATTTTCTGGGTTTTTTTTCTGGCTGGAGGATCATCGTAATTCTGTTCTACAAACGAAGTGAAATAGTAGGGACTGTCTTTAGTCAGACTGCTGTTCAGTTTAAACCTGATCTAGAAAGATAATTCTATGGATATCTGAATAAAATGGCGGTGAAATTTTATACAATAGAATTTGGTTTTAAAGAGATGGGATTCTGAAAATTAATTACTTACTTTTCTGTCGGTGTCGCAGCCACCTTCACTGGTCAGAGTGAGAAAATTAGTTCTTCTTCAAATTATTTAACTCTATGGATTTTTTTCATATCCAAAAAAGAAAGATAAATATATTAATCATAATCTAATCCAAACATTGAAATTAACATTATTAAATTGCTCTAAATAATACTAAGTTGAATTATTCTATGGACCTCGAACCCTTTTTCTCCGATATAAAATTCTTGTAGTCTCTAGATCTTAATATCTAATCTGACTTGTTTATTTCGATAAAGGGTTTTAAAGGTCAAAATGATTCTGTCTCCCATCTTCAGAAAGGAGATTTTTTTTTAATTTTTATATCTGAGTTTTTTGTTAAATAAACATACTCTTGCTTAATTTTGAAATTTATTCGAATAAATATCATGAGGTTTCGCGAAAAACATAAAATTTAAAATTAAAATTACTTTTTAAAATTAGATAATAATACTATTTTTTTTATGTATTCGGTCATTTGATTTATTTTAAAAGAAATATAAAAGAAATAAAAATAAAAGAAATATTAATAAATTAACAATTAGAAAATATAATTCTTGCAACTCATAATATTTTTAACGAGCATAAACTGACTCACACAATAATTTCGCTGTTAACATTATAAAATTCAAACACTGATAAATAAGCATTCATACTATGGGTATCAGTTTATGTTTACACTTTTGAATTTATTTTAAATTACCAGCTCTTTAATTAATAATAATTCGAAACTTATCAAAATTCGGAACAGGCCAAACGATTTTATTTTACTAGTTTTGAAAATTGCTTTATCAAAATAAATCGTAAAGTATACCAATCCAGGTTAAAACCAGTATACCTTGAAGCTATTGAATTCGTAATTGATAATTTAAGTCATTCTCATTACGTGTAGAAAATAAGATTATTTCTCATTGAAAAGCTGTACATGTTGCATATATTTTAAATGTAAAGCCATTCTTCGTTTTTTCTGTGTTTAGCGTCCCAACTTTAGTTAAAAACCTTACAACCGAATCACCCCCCCCCCCCCGAATATTGTACAATTTATACATAAATGAGATCACAAAAACGTACCTTGAAATCCACTTGCAGGTTAAACGTTTCTGTCACGTATAGGCAACACATATATTATACATTTATTGCATGATAGTGAGGGAAATATGAAGACCTATTCAGCCAAGAAGAATCATATTCCCAAAGGGCTTCGCCCGAGGGGAATATATTTCTTGGCTGAATAAGTCTTCATGTTTCCCGAACATTCATGCAATGAATTGTTTATTTTACCGAAACAAGCAAAACCTTTGAAATAAACATAAGCTTTCAAATTCGGCACCGCTTTCAAATTAACTTTCATTGTTAACGTGATCACCAGTTTTGTGACGTAAACCAGGCTATAGACCGTTTCACGGTAACTGCGGTACTGCTCTTTTGCAGGGCAAAATGATATATATTTTGGTGAAATATGACGTAAAAGTAATTGTTTAAAATACGTCATTTAATTATCTATCAATAAAACACCGCCAAACGTTATTATTTTGCCCTGCAAAAGTGTAGTACCGCAGTTATCGTGAAGGGGCTAATTGTGACGTCTACTTCTCTCGGGAGTTTTCGTTCAACGAACGAGAATTATATTGCGGGAAAATGAGGTGGAATATGATGAAAAGCGTGCCGGAAACGGGAAATATGAAGTTTTACGGCCCGATCAAGTGATAACTTAGAACCAATCAGATAACGCGTTGTTTAGAATATTTTTTAATGAGGTATAATAATATATAACATATTTATCAGTTTTACAAAATAACATCCAATCAATGGAAGCTATTGAATTCCATTTCAATTAAATTTAAAATTATTTGAATTTCCCGGTATATGTACTGATGTACACGCAATAACAGTAAAGCAGGAAGTAAATACCTCAGACGATGTCGTAGTGATAAGTGCAGTGTGTGCGAGGACAATTGGCCGCCATTGCTCGTTGATACCGATGAATGGAAATCAGGTAATAATTTCACGAATATACAATCCCAACACGTACTTTTTTCTATATCATTTAAAGAATATACCTGTCCAGTGATCTATATATCATGAACCAAGCAGACATGCATAATTTTATATGACATTTTTAAATAAATTTTCTTATTATATCACAAATGTAATAATTAACTTTCGCTATAAACCCTGAAAAATGCTGAGTCACACTGGAAACAGTTATGTCTCGCCGGAAACAGTTATGTCACCCCGGCGGAAACAGTTATGTCATTCTTTCGATCACCTTCACGTGTTTTTACGTTACGCATTTTAGATCGGGTTCGAGATTTTATGACGTCGGTTGCTTTGCAAAAGTAAACAACACAGCGTATTTCTTAGCGTCAAGAATTAAGGCATTTTTGGATTATTTGTGTGAATTTTATCTATTTTGAATGATTTTAAATTTTCTTTTAATTTTAAAAATGTGATATAACATCACCACATGGCTAACATGCTAACCCCATCCTTTCCCTTTGTAGTGTATTGAAATAAGGATAATGTTGTATGTCTGAGTAATAACAAGAATAGATATGGGTTACCTCATATCCAAAGATGTTCGATTTTTAGATTTTTAAAATATGTTTAACAGTGTATGTATAATGACTTTTATGGGAATAAAATGCGCTGTCTAAGTTATATGTAAATTTTGTGAGTCCGTAGCATTACGCTCAAAAAGTCTCATAACAAACAGTGCACATGTTTACCTGTGTCCGCAAGACGGAAAATTTCCTGGCATGTAAAGTATCAGAATCATAAAAAAGCCAGGAAAACGTCAGATTTTTCGGACTAGTGAAATTTCCTGGCATGTAAAATATCAGAATCGTAAAAAAGCCAGGAAAACGTCAGATTTTTCGGACTAGTGCGAGCAGAATCCGGCCAGGGATTGAAAATTCCGTCATTTAATAATACACACACAGAATGATTCATTTTTTTCTCTAAGAGGAAACTATTTGATAATTAACGAACAATTAACATGAACTTAATACATGTACTTATAGTATAATCAATTCATCGGTGAATAGATATCAATCGAAGAATTCATGACCTACATATTCTCTGTTATCAAATGTTTGTAAAAAAAGGCTGAGGAGGGAGCGAGCGTAGGAATATTAATATTTTTTATTTGCATTTCGGGGGGAAAGTGCATGATCTTTAGAGAAAAAAATTTACGTTAATTTTGGTTTCTTTTACGTATGACATACACAGCATTATTCTTATCATGAACCAATAATGTTGTAACTCACTTATCGTGATGGAACTATTTTCGTCGGAACAATTTGCGTGAGTCGCCGCCGACTACAGTAATAATCTTGAACTGATAGTAAGCACTGATCGATTATATTAAGAATGGTTCTAAAAGAAGTTTAAACCTTAACCCTCCCGCAAAGTTTTTTTTTAAGAAAAGGGAACCATGTTGAATTCAGTAAAGGGGGAGACAATTTAAGTGGGTTAAACACAAAAGTCTAACAGTCACACATCAGCTAGTTGTTTCGTGAAAAATTATTTGAAAACTGTGTAAAAATATAATGATGGTAACTTTATATCATATTTATAGAGTGATGGTGACGAATAATGACCCCCATCGAATAATGACCGGGGGTCAAAAATCACCACCGGTCATTATTCGACGTTGAAAAATGACCCTTTTGTCCGTAGAAAAAGTGTCACTTCCCTAAAATTTGCAGAACCCACGTGAAGAAAAATGACCCCCGTAGAAAAATGACTCCCTGTAGATTAAAGCTGAAATTTTTAGGGGGCAAAAAAAATTTAAATAAAGAAGCATATTGGCCAAAATGCTCACCTGAGTTAATTGGGAATAAATTGATGATATGTTAATTGATCTCATTACATTATACAATTATAGCTTTTTGTAAGGTCAATGCGATGATTCAGAATCTAAAGGAGTAAAAGAGTAAAAGGAGTAAAAGATTTATCGAGCCTAAAGGGTTAGGTAAACATTGTTTTTCGATAGTGGAAATCATCGTAATGACAGAAAAAAATCAGCAGTATTATATATTATTATATAATACTGCTGATTTTTTTCTGTCATTACGAAGTCAATATCAACAAAAGCAACCAAAAAATACCATACCTTTATTTTTCCATAAGGAGGGACTAAAATAAGCTTAAAATAATCTACTATTCTACTTATTTTCAACTGTTACTCTGCATGTATAGGATTGAACATATAAAACATATACAGCATAGAGGAGTCTGTTTCACATTTCTACTTTTTCCCAACAAATATTTTTTTCTGAAACAACGTATCAATGGAGTCAATAAAGTAAAAAATATATACAAAGGAGCCTCATTTATCCGGAAACTTTGGTTCCCAATCAATTTGTTCGGATATGTGAGGCGTCCGGATATCTGAATTACCAGTTAAACAAGACAAATTAAAATAGCGTTTAAAAATTCCTTCCGATGAAAAGTCGTCCGGATACTGAAGCATCCGGATATCTGAAGGTCCACTGTATTCATAAATTTCATCTCTAGCGTGCGTTTGATCCATTTACATGTACCATAACATGATCTTCTAGGTTTGTTCCTTTATCAGAGAAACGCGAAAATCAATTGCTTAAAACCGATTTGTCAATATTTCGGCAGAGAGAAATGAGGAACTTTATCACCCCCTACATGCTAAGAAGAAAGATCAAATCTATTCAAATGCATGAATTACTCGAAGGAAGAACACTTACAATATACAGCATATTTTTCCCTTTCACCTGTTATAAATTTGTATCACTTTAACGAGGCTGGGGTGTGGCAGCCATTTTCAGACTATTTTTATCTCCTTTAAAAGGAGAGCTCCATATGAAGATATAGAAAATGATCAAATTTTAAAACTAAAATGTATGAATTTTTTCTTTGTGAAATGATAGTAGACAGCTTAAGTTACCGTATCCTAAAAAAATAAGTTAAATCTGGTGGTTACTTTGTGATTAATTTGTTGAACCCCTTAAAGGGGTTCATTTTTCAATGGGGGTCAAATTTTTATAGGACTAACATATAAAATAATGACCCCTAGGACTCTTTTTCTATAAAAAAAAAAATGATTTTTTCCTACGGGTGGGGGTCATTTTTTTGTCGTTGAAAAATGACCCCCGGTCATTAATCGATGGGGTCATTATTCGTCCTTACACAGGCGTGTATTTGGAGATGTTTTATTATTTTTCCCGTAATGTCACAACATACCCGTTTAAACCACTTTAAGGTGAAAAGGGTGAAAGAACAGTGATGGCGTTCTCACACGCTCAATTGATGAGCAATATAAGCATTTTATTTTTTAATCTAATTTTGTTGGTTGATTGTATTTTATCTCTTTTTTTAGTGTAAAATAAAATGGATCCAAGATGTAGTGTACAAGACGTGCTACATTGTGAGGTTTGTGAAACTGCTGAAGTTAAGCATCTCTGTGATATTTGTCATGTCAGTCTCTGCAAAGCCTGTGTTGGAGAACATATTTCTGATGGCTACGACAACCACAAAATAGTTTCTTACGACTCCAAGAAAACATCTCCAAAGTTTCCAGACTGCAAGGTCCATGACAACACTAGATGTGATATGTATTGTGAAGACTGTGATCTACCAGTGTGTTTAAACTGTATAATCTCTGAAAAACACAAAAGACATGGATTTAGAAGTTTGTATGAAGTATTTAAGTCTAAACAAGATTCTATAGAAAGTGACTTGGATAAAATGAAAAACATATTATTCCCTACCTATGCTTTTATTGAGGAGGATATCAAAAACAGGATGATATCTTTAAAGGAAGAATATGAGGATATAATACAAGGAGTGGAGAAACATGCAGAAGAGTGGCATAGAGAGATAAACATCGTCAGAGACATCTTCAAAAGTCAAATAATCAAAATGAGAGATTCACAACTGCAAGCTTTAAAGGTCAATTTACAAGACATTGAGAAAACAATTTCAGAGATAGGTGAAGCGAAAGAAGAAACTGAAGATATTCTTCTCTCTCACAGTCTATCACGGTTTAGCGAGTTTATTTCAAAGTCCGAAAAGTACAGTAAGGTACCGCAAAAGCTCGTTACTGTAAAGCCAATGTTTGTGTCTCAAGATATTCATAGCAACGACCTATACAAACAATTTGGGATTTTGACAAAGTCCTATGTTAAAGAAGAAGATGAATATACGCTACAAACCCCTAAAGATGAAAGAGTTCTCCAAGAACCTGTCTTGAAAAATGTTATCAATACAGGTTTCAAAAGACTTCGTAGCTGTGCTGTTGGGAAAAAGGATGAGGTCTGGGTTAGTGGAGAGGGTAGCAATATAAACTGCTTCAACACTCAGGGTCTAAAACAAAAGACAATTGATACCAAATTATGCAAATATCCTAATGATATAGCTGTCACAAGAGATGGTGACATTGCTTATTCCAGTGGAATATCAAAAACTGTTTATGTTGTGAAAAATGGCAAAGAAGAAAAGTTGATTAATTCTTTTCATTGGCATCCATTAAACATTTGTTTTACATCTTTGCTTGAACTATTGGTTGTAGTAGTTAGTGCTGATAAATCTCAGACAAGAGTAGACCGCTTTTCGGGATCAGTGTTGCTACAATCAATCCAGTTCAATGATAATGGGCAACCTCTTTATTCTTGCGGCAAGCGAGTGAAATACTTAACAGAAAACAAAAATCAAGACATCTGTGTGGCTGACTGCGATGCAGCGGCAGTCGTTGTCGTCAATCAAGCCGGAAAACTGCGATTTAAATACCATGGTCTGTTAACAGGAATGAGTAGGGAATTCCGACCTTTCGGTATTGCTACTGATGCTAAAGGTCAAATTTTGATAGCGGATCCAAACAACCATTGTGTTCATATTCTTGATAGCAATGGTCAGTTTCTGTGTGTTTTATCTAGTTTTCTGGAGTGTCCGTTTGGTTTGTCCGTTAATGCAGGTTCCGAACTCGTTGTAGCTGAGGGGAGAAGTGGAAAAGTGAAGATAATTAAATATTTATCGTAGACATTTATTTAAGGAAATAAAAAAAAATTGAAAAGTCCCTATAGAAATTAAAATTGTATTTCTGGTAGTTTGTGGTGGTTTCGAAATTACTTTAAAGATGCATTGTTTGTATTGAAGTATATGAAAGCAGCTACTAAAACACGTTCTCAGAGATAGCAGAATTTGAAGGAGATAAAGACTATAGAACTTCTCGTAGAGTCTTGAAGGAACTGATGGAATATTTTTTGCAATTAAAAATGTTTGAAAAATTTCCTGCTGACGTACTCCTGGGTAATAAAGTTCAATTTGTATGATCAGTAAAGCATGCTCAAAAGTCCACTGTAACGAAGCAAATTGTCAGCAGAGCATATACAGACCAACGGACTTTTACGAGAAGCGCTGACTTTTACGGTTGACGAATTACTCTCACACTAGGACAGCGTATAACGGGCTATTTCAAAGCACAAATAAGATGTCCTTGAAGAAAATGACAACCATCCTACCCTAAAATCCAGGCCTTCACATACAAGTGCCCCTAACACCATTACCATGCCCATTAGAAAGGTTTTCTTTTCCAGTATAATTCTGTACCTCCGTAGATGTGAATGTTTAAATGTCCAAGGAAACAGTCACCAGTACTGTAAAAGTCAGTGCTTCTCGTAAAAGTCCATTTATAAAAACATGAGAGAAGAGATCAGGTGTTATGGAAGAGTAACCTTTCCCTTTCTATCAGCTAACATTTTGTATAATAGGTGTCAATCAACTTTAGACTTAACGACAGTCTGCAGCAGATGAAAATCAAACCTGTCACTTTATTTTATGGTTGGGTGACATTCACTGAACAAATTAAAGTCCTTCCATCCGACCATCAAAATTGAATACAGGAAGAAGAAAAAGTTTGATTTTAATCAGACTGACTTATGCCCTAGTCACATTTCCTGGCCGTGGCAAGTGGAAATCAGTGGTAATCCGTGGCATGAGCGATACCCCAACATCTGTCCCCATCGGCTTAGTAGTCCTTAAAGTATTAGCCACATTATCCAGCGAGGTAACGGGTTTGTTCGCCCGATCTACCTGTTTGCAGGAATCCGTTTGTGCTGAGTTCGGTCTCCCAATATCTTGTTCACCCTGTATTTGGTTCGCCCAATACTTATATTTACTCTTATTTAAAAATTACGTAATTAAAAAATTTATATATTACCATATATTATTTCATGTATTCATTCTATTCAAAATTTCTTTAAGAACTCGGGATTTTTTTTTCCATATTCTGATACAAAGAATAATGTTTTTTAAAAATTTTAATTAATTACTTTTTAATTTGATTCCTATGTTTTTGAAGGCTTTAGTGTTTGCATTATAGTAAATTAGACGATTAATATGAATAACATCAATGTTAATTAGGGGGATACATCCGTGTTATTTTTACGAATTGCGCTATGTTTTGAAAACAGTTAAAGGACTGAGACGTTAATGGGTCCATGATGGAACTTAACATCGGATGATGAATGTTTTACCTTTAAAGAATTTCTCCGTTTGATTTTTTTTTTACAAAAAAGTTATGGGAAAATGAATTAAATCCTTTTTTATATCAAATAAGCGAGTGGACCCTATGCAAACATGTTGTAGGTCGAGCGGACTCTGGGTGAACGGGAATTTGGGCGAACAGCGTCATGGGCAAACGAACATATATACAACCATCCAGCGATGGGGTATACGATGGGCAACCAATGTGTTTTTTTTAAAATAACGTGGTTACCTGTCGGACTTACAACTTACAGCGATGCATTGCTAATCATAAAACTATGTTCCAGGGTAATCAGTCGGTGTACATTACATCGATCATACTTTGGTGAACATCGTTTGTATGTCGGTCGACTATAAGCCAATGTTTAGTCGAACATCGACCGATGATCCACCGAAGTCTGTTGCCCACCACTCAACCCTCACTCACCCCGATTATCTCAGATTCATCGGACACTTGTGGATACTCAGCCATTCATCTGCTAATGCCTAGGTCACATTTCCCGGCCGGTAGCCGTAGACCGGTGGTAATCGGTAGTAATCCGTGGTGTTAACGATGCCCCAACATCGGTCCACATCGGACAAGTAGTCCTTAAAGTATCAGTCACATTATCCAGCGATGTGCATACGATGGGCAACCAATGCGTTTTATGATAAAAATGGCGTGGTTGCCGGCCGGACTTACAAAGGCCCAGCGATGCATTGCTAATCATAAAATGATGTTCCAGGATAATCGGTCGATGTATATTACATCGCTCATACATTGGTGAACATTGTTCGTACATCGGTCGACTACGGGCCAATGTTTGGTCGGACATCGACCGATGATCGGTTGCTATCTGTTGAACACCACTTAACTCCCCGATGACCTCAGATTCAACGGATATTGGACGATGCTCGGCCATACATCGGCCGATCCTTGAAAGATGTGTTAATGATTGATTGCCGATGAGGAGCGATGTGAGGTATCGTTGGAGACATCGCTGAATTTTAACTACGAATTATTTCCTACTGATGACCCCACCGATTCGCAAAAAAGACTCAGTCACCGTCCGATCACTAGTGGTGCCCAGCCGGCAACCACGCCATTTTCATCAAAAAACGCATCAGTTTCTCATCGTATACCCCATCGTTGAACAATGTGACTTATACTTAATCCTTGAAAGATGTATTTATGATGGTTTGCCAATGAAAAGTAATTAATTGAATTGTCTATGCATTTTCCCGTTTGCCTAACGTATCAGTCACATTTTCCAGCGATGGGGAATACGATGAGAAACCGATGCGGATTTTTATGAAAATGGCGTGGTTTACGACTGGACACCACTAGTAATCGCACGGTGACTGAGGCCACTTTGCTAATCGTTGGGGTCATCAGTAGAAGATAATTCGAAGTTAAAAATCAGCGATGTCTCCACCGATGCCCTACATCGCTCCTCATTGGCAACCCATCATTTACACATCTTTCAAGGACTGGCCGATGTATGGCCGAGCATCGTCAAGTGTCCGTTGAATTCAAGATCATCGGAGGGTTGAGTGGTGGGCAACAGCATCGGCCGATCATTGATCTTTGTTCGACCAAACATTGAGCCATAGTCGACCGACGTACAAATGATGTTCACCAATGTATGAGCGATGTAATATACCTCGGTCGATTACCCTGGAACATTGTTTTATGTTAAGTAATGCATCGCTGGCCCTTTGTATAAGTCCGGCCAGCAACCACGCCATTTTTATCAAAAAATGCATCGGTTGCCCATCGTTTACCCCATCGCTTGATAATATGACTGATACTTTAAGGACTACTAGACCGAAATGGACCGATGTTTGGGCATCGCTCACACCACGGATTAACATCGATTAGCACCGGTCTATGGACATCGGCCGGGAAATGTGACCTAGGCATAATCATGGCAAGGAGCACATTGTTTACAGAGGATGCTTACTCTTCCATGGCTTAAATGCAAATTTTCGCAAATTCTAAAGATAACACCATGGCCATGTTTGCAAATGCTATATCCGTCGTTAAAGTATCAGTCACACTATCCAGCGATGGGGTATACGATGAGAAACCGATGCTTTTTTCATAAAAACGGCGTGATTGCCGGCCGGACACCTATTATAATCGGACGGTCACTGATGCCATTTGGCAAATCGGGGGGGGGGGGGTTCATTGCTACATAAGTTGTAGTTTAAAATCAGCGATGTCTCCATCGATGCCCAACATCACTCCTCATCGGCAACCCATATCTTTAACACATCTTTCAAGGATTGGCCAATGTATGGTGAATATGTCTCCGTCGAATCTGAGGTCATCGGCGAGTTGAGTGAAGGGCAACAGGCATTGGTCGATCATCGGTCGATGTTCAACCAAATATTGGCCCATAGTCGACCGACGTACGAACAATGTTCACCAATAGCAATGTATGAGCAATGTAATATACATCATCCGATTACCCTTCACATGGAACATCGTTTTATGATAAGCAATTCATTACTGGGCCTTTGTAAGTCCGGTCGGTAATAACGCCATTTTTATAAAAAACGCATTGGTTGTCCATCGTATACCCCATCGCTAGATAATGTGACTGATACTAGGTCGATGGGGACCGATGTCAAGAGACATTGCTCACACCACGAATTACCACCGGTCTACGGCCACCGGCCGGTTAATGTGTCTAGGGCAATAACTGAAATAATTTAAACGGAACCGTTGATATTCTTACATCAACATCTGATGTCTTGAAATATCAATGGATCCCTGTTTACCTAAATGACCCTCCTGTACATGTTTGATGTATGCAGATGATATTCTTTTATTACCGGGTTTCTTCCTCGGCAGAATATTAAAATCCAAGCTAATCATCCATCAGAAATACTGCCTAAAGTATCAGTCACATTATCCAGCGATAGGGTAACGATGAGAAACCGATGCGCTTAATTTTTTATGAAAATGGCGTGGTTGCCGGCCGATCACCACTAGTGATCGGACATTGACTGAGGCCATTTTGCGAATCGGTGGGCTCATCGGTAGGAAATAATTCGTATTTAAAATTCAGCGATGTTTCCAACGATGCCTCACATCCCTCCTCATCGAAAACCGAGCACCGTCCAAAATCCGTTGAATCAGAGGTCATCGGGGGGGGGGGGGGGGTGAGTGGTGTTTAACAGATAATGGCCGATCATCGGTCGATGTTCGATCAAACATTGGCCCGTAGTCGACCAATGTATGAAAGATGTTCATCAATATATGAGCGATGTAATATACATCGACCGATTATCCTGGAACATCGTTTTATGATTAGCGATGCATCGCTGGGCCTTTGTATGTCCGGCCGGGAACCAAGTCATTTACATGAAATAAATTGCTTGCCCATCGAACACCCATCGCTGGATAATGTGACTGATACTTTAAGGACTACTAGGCTGATGTGAACCGATGTTGGGGCATCATTAGCACCAGGGATTAACATCGATTACCACCGGTCTACGGCTACCGGCTGGGAAATGTGACCTATAGGCATAAATTGGCGACTTATCCTATAAATCTACAGAAAACAACGATTGTGGCCCCAGGATCATGAAACATCTTAAGTTTAACTCAAAATATTCATGTGGTGCTAAAATTTTGATTTAGTAAAGTAAACAATTTTTTTTTTAATTTTTAATGTCGCTTCACAAAAGTGTTGTTATCTGCATGAAAATTAGAGATTCTTTCAATATTGGTAATTAATAAACAATTTGCCGGCGATTAAAAATTTAACTTAAGTCTACCCGGGTAATTTTGTTTCATGATCCTGTAACCTTGTCTTCAACAAAGCCGGTACAGACATATCAAACATACACGGAAACATGTGAAAGACATATCTAGTTAAAGATTTGTATACATTCTTTTTACCGCTCAGATACATGTAGAGAGAAGAGGGTAGATACCTAGAGTGATTGTTACTTAAAAATTCTAGATTAACTATTATTGCTAACCTACGGTGTCATGTAAATCTATCCAATTTTCACAAGGACTTTTTCGTCTGTGAGCTATGGGGAAATTAGCTTGGTAGGATTTTCTATTGTAATGCTAAATTGGCAAAGAGAAACCATTTTGATTTTTAAGGTTGAGATGTTTATTGTAGAGTCAGAAGATAGAAAGTGAATTTGCTAAATTCACAATATATCCGGATTGTAATACTTAGTTTTAAATTCTCTGAATTCTAAAACTTTAATGTAACACAATACCCAGTAAAAACTCCTAATAAGACCGGGACCAGGACCTCCACTGGGATTTGCAAGGTTATTAAATTTGTATACTAAAGCAAGAAAAAAAAGTAACCTTGGACCACCCCTTCTGAAAACGCAGACCCCCCCCCCCCCCCCCCCCGATAAACGCGAATTTGTGTTAAATTGGTATGAAAAGTCAAAGGTTTGAAGCAATAGAAGTCAACGACTACCCCCCCCCCCCCCCTTCCCCCTTCAAGAAATTTCTGGGTTGGATTTTTTTTTTTTGGACTGGGGTAGACCCCCCCCTTGGAAAAAATTTCTGGATCCGCGCCTGACCAACTTGCGCAACCCCCCAATTTATGCGCTGATAAATTGTATTTCTACGCTGCGTATAATAAATCGAACCAATTAAACAAATTTATATTTGTCATTCAATTTTCACATTAGGTCACTCATATGATGGATTTACTTTATTTTGCTTATTTTCTGAGATCATGATTTTATTTCGAATTCTATGCAAAAAATTGAAAATGAGGCCGGGATACGTTGAGAAATGTGTAGACAGATTAGGAAGTTAGCTTCAACATGTTCATGTGTCCATTTAACACCCTTTCTGAAGCTAGATGTATTCATGGTATTCGATGGCGAGGATATTATAATTAATTGCGGCTAATTTAATTTAAGGTTCTATATATAGATAAAAATAGCCTTTCGATTTTCTTTGTAATAAATGAATTAGATCACAAAATTCAATGAAAATTGAGAAATGTGCAAATGTTTTTAACGGATTAAAATGAAAGGTATCGCTTTATACAGCGCAAGTTTTGCGCTTTATTCGACATGAATATACTACGTCTCTCCCCCCCCCCCCCCTTTCCCCTTAACGGCATCGCTGCTGATATATCGATTAGATGCACTAATTCCATCGTGCTCGAAAAAGAATGTAGCATCGAAAGTACCAAAGTTATGAATATTTGAAAATTCAAAGTGACTGAACAGTTTTTGAGACTTTATTACGGCTTTTTGTGACATATGCGGCCCCCGATTTTTTGAAATCATTAGATCCGTGCCACATGACAAAGCATTTTGAAATTCCAGCGGAAGTGAGTTGAAATCCGCATTTTTAATCACCGCTTGGAACAAAGGGCAGTTGTATAGTTATAGACTGTCATACAAATTTCTTAAACGACTCGCAACGGTGCAGAAATGATGTGGATTTGCCCTTGGATTTAATCGTAAGGAAGTTGGTGTTGCATTATGGGAAATTTGACGTCACAACGCTGTACGAGAAAGATGGGGAGTAGGCAGTAAAGCGGGCCAAAATTGTTTATTTTTGTTGCTTTCCCCCGAAATATTTACTTATGGAATATATATAAATATCATAGACCACATCGAGATGGCTAAATATCGATGTAGTTACTGCCAGAGTGATATTTCGGGGTACAGAGCGCAGTGTTCTGAATGTGTCGACATTGACCTTTGTTTACAGGTAGGCTGACGTCACAGCTTTATATAGAATTCGCGGACTTTTTCAAAATGTATTGAAAGCAGTGCTAGATGTTTTCAGTATTAATGCTATTTGTCTTGATTTTTTAGTGTTTTTCATGTGGTGCTGAACTGGGTTCTCACAAACGTGATCACAGCTACAAAATCCTGGTAAGTGAAAGTGCTGTCATTAAAAGATTTCACTTTATCATGTTTATCAACTTAATGCATAGGAGATTGCTCTCAAATTCCCATAAAGGTTTATTGAAAAAATTAAGGTTGATTCTCTCATTCAGTTAACCTGTCTTTGTCAAATTAATTACCGGTTAATTGTTATAGAGGTGATTTTTATATTGATTTTTTTTTTGGTTATTTTTTTGTTTTATAACTAAACACTGCCTGTTACAGGATGACAGTCCTGTTGGTGCATTTGACATTGCAAGAGCATGGAGTCTGGCAGAGGAAACCATGCTCTTAGACGCAGTGGAGCAGTACGGATTTGGAAACTGGTATCAGAGAGATTAGAAAATTTAAATCTTTTTCAAAATAAGATAACTAACATCATTCATTCCATATAACTAGTCAAACTTTTATATTTCATTATAACCATAAAAGAAAACAAAAATATTATAGAATAAAAATTACACATACGATATATAGATAGTTTTTCCGATGACATATTTTGCCTGGGAGTTATTCCCCTTTGCCACCATCTTGTAGGGCAAAGCAGTGAATTTTACTCTTTGAGCAACCAATTTTAAACATGAACGCCAGAAATATATGGATGGTAAATATTTATTATCTTAAAATAATGAATTGATAGAGACTTAATCAATCATATATGCATCAAGAAAAATAGTGTTATCTTTACCTCAGTAACCAGCATAATAAATTGAACTTTTATGAATAAAGAAGGAATCTTGGAATGTTGCCCTACAATATGGTGGTCTGGTCTTGGGGGATAAATCTGCTTAAATCTTGCTTAAATCGCCTCAATGGAAAACCATCTGTAGCAAAAAATAAACATAATAAAGGTACTCTTAATTTAATGCCCTGAGAAATGAGGCATGGAATTTTTTAATAACTTTTTAAATACTTCCACATTTCTGTTGTAGGGATGATGTGGCAAGTCATGTAGAATCTCGATCAGCGGAAGGTATGTTATAGATAATATGTTAAATCAAATGAAACGGAATGTGTATGTTTTGCCATTTGAGCTTTGAAAAGTGAAAGGAAGTCTAACTTTTTTATTCGCTTTTCTTTCAGAGTGTCAAGACCATTATGTTACTTTCTACGTCAATGGAAGTATTGGAAAAGGTATTACTGTATAGAGTCTTGTATGGTTATAGTATATATGCATAATTTTTGTTCTGCTTGATGGTCATGTAAAGTGTTGTATATTCTTCTCTCCAGAAAATTAAACAATTTGTTTCCATCATTATTTTTTAAAACTGAAATATTAAAATAGAAGATGTCATCAGAAGTGATCGTTATTGTGTATCACTTACATTGATTTACCTATGATCTTCTTATATGGCAATCTAATCAGAATGGTCCTTGATTTTTCTCTTCAGAAACCATTGTTCTGACCAAAAGCCCTGTCAAAGATCATTCCTGTCCAGAGGGAGGTAAGGGAGATAAATAGTGTTGTCAAATCGGTCGAAACTCAGAATCGATTAATCTGTAGCATAGGTTGACCCTAACCGACTGATCATCGGCCAATAATCGAATCGGTAACCCTTTGCATAAAATAGGCATTACATTTATAAAAATAAGAATTTTATTGTTAAATAATGTAAGTAAAGCCCTTAAGGTAGTTCTATACTCGGCACTAAATGGGCTCAATCTTTAAAAATCTGCTTTTATATGATAGACATACATCCCAGCTATGGATAAACACAAGAAAAATTATATGTTAACATGTTCACTTTTCCGCTATAGCCTATCGGAGTATATACCCCGAAATGTAAAATACTGAAATTTGACCTATCCTAGATTTTGTTGTATATAAATTAATTTAAGTCTAAATATTTAACTTTAATACCCAAAATAGAGTAGATACATGTTATTAAACAATAAAATATCATTGTTTTGCATGAATTATTATAAATAGATGCACTTTGTTAGGATATTGTATCAAACTTTAATGTGAGAAAATATGCTTCCCAGGATAATCTCGGTCATTTAAAAAAAAATTATGGACTCAAACTTCGTAAATTTGCATTATTTTTACTAAATTATATTTAAGAAAAATAATAAGCTTAAAAAAATTATATGTTGACGCATTACTTTTCGTGGTATGAGCTCTACACTAAAGGTACCCCCCTATTTTCTTTCTTCCAGAAGTAATGTATTGCCACATATTTCTGTAATACTGTTAATGTTTGAGTGTATACTTGTATTAACAAGCTTGTACATTATTTAAAACAATAATTATACACACCCAAAACCTATTGTCCCTAAAATTTATCTTATTTTACTCGAAAAAAAAATAAAATAAAACACACTTGTCTTTAAATTGGAGACGATGAAAATGAAATTAATTCACTGATTCTCAGAAACTGGATGATTTTGTTACAGAAAGTAACAAAATATGCTGCAAGTGAATCAACTTTTGTCAAATACTTATTCAAAAGATAATTTTGCATTGGGGTTCGTGGGTAAGCAGGTTGGGGGAGGGGGGGGGGTATGTGTTTTATGCAATTATTATTATTTAAAGTAAATTTTGTAATGTTTGATTAGTAAAATCCATGAATTTTCTAAGTCAAATCGTAGTCATTACTTTTCTTCCGAATTATCACTATTAGCTTCAACTTGGATAGTTTGATACATTCATGTAAGTCATGTTCTGAGGTAGCATGTATATGGTCCGTGTTTTCGACGCGGCATATCAAACATGCATCATTCACAGAAATATCGTTTTATATTACCTAATTATTTCTGTCAACCAAAAGTTGTTCCTAGCCTTTTCTTTTTACTTAATTTATCCTTAAACTGTACAATATGTGTTTGTTGACGCGACCGACTTCGAGCAAAATCGTTACCGGATATTTAAAACGCTAAGTAAAAGTCAAACCAATATAGTTAAAAACTCTCATCTCGGAAAAAGGACGCGCGGTTCCGGTTTTACTATTCGTAAATGACGTAGTGCGAGTATAGAACTACTTTAAGGTGTATTGTACAGATCGAAATTCTAAAAACAGTATATATGCAGTTTGATTAACGATTTCAATAATACAGATTTTTGCATGATTAGGAATTACTTGGCCTGGGAAAAGTAAGCATTGACAGATCAGGTTTTAATTTACATGATCACCTAAAATGTATATGGAATTAATTTTTTAAACTGTTATAAGACATTTATTATTGCAAATTCCTTGTGATTCCATATGAAATGACAGGTGAATTCCCCCAAATACTGAAAATTAATATATTTTATTTAAACAAGTAGTTTAGATTCTTCAGTTTAGAAATAGAAATATCATTATCTTTTGATTATTTTAAACAGATTTTATTATAAGTACATGTATTCTAAAATAGTAAAGGACAACTCTTGAAAGATATATATTTTGATAACAAGAGCCTGTTCTTGAAATGAAAGTGAAAAAACTTTAAAAAAGATATGTGCTGAAATGTACCGATTAATCGATTTTTAAAATCTCAAATCGATTGTCTAAAATCGACAGCCTTTCCGAACGATCATCGATTATAAGTCGATCATCGTGACAACACTAGAGATAAATCCCTCACAGTCTCTTTATCTTCCTCAGATTTATGTCCCCTGTTTGGACATCGATATAATTAATAAACACAAATTATTTAATTAACAGAGATGTCAGTTAGGGGAAGCAGACAATGATTTTCAATGATCAGAATTTAGTGCTTTGAAAGATTTCATAATTGATATAAATTGAAAACAAAAATGATTGGAAACAATTTTAAAATATCCTCTTGTATTTTTCAATTCAAAATTATTGAAATTTTAGATTAATTAGTAAAAATGTCAAGTATTCTTTCAACATACATACATATCATGTCAGCTGTTACGTACTTCTCTTTGTTTTAGGTCCCCTGTCTCCCAGCATCACCATCCCCATCCGACCCAACAAGAATACAGATGTTATAATTTTTGCTGTATTTATGTATATTTATTATAGGTCCCCTGTCTCCCAGCATCACCACCCCCATCCGACCCATTGAACTCAGTGTCCAGGAACAGCATGACCTTGGCTACATGCCATTCAGGGACGATTTTGAAAGGGTAAGGTTTTTTCCCTCTAAATTTCTACTAGACATATGATAGTTTGATGCTCCTTTTAAAACTTAATTTGCAAATAGCATATGTAAGCAGTTTAAGACTTACATGTGTGTCAGTACTGTAGTTTCATACCCAATAGATACAATCTTATGAAAAATGATGTCAAGAAGGCACAATACATGAAGTTATATCTATGACTGCTTTCATTATCCATGGTGTGGGCAGTACATATATTTAGTACATCTAGGAATAGATTTAATTTTGTCTGTTAAAAGTTATATCTTGCATACTTCACACATTTTTCAGAAAGAATATGCTTAAAGTATGACTTTAGCGTTTTAATTGTGTTTGTGTTTTTGTCGCTTAAAAAGGTGGTTGGTATATATTTCAGGAGCACGATAATGAAGCCGAAACTGTGATAAGTAGTCTGGCCAATAATTATGATGACGACGAACTGGATATAGGCAAGTCAAACAGATTTATTTTAATCATATTTTAAGGAAAATCTCAGTAATAATAGCCACAATACTGCTTCTTAAATCTTAATGTTACCAATAATATTCTCTTGGAAACTGCATTGGCTTCTGATAATTGATATTTAAATGTTACTTGTATTTTGTTTTCTCCAGCTGTGAAGCTCGTACAGGTGGACAGATACAGAACCAGGTTAAAAGAACGTGAACGTCGGAAACGAATCGCCAGAGAATATAATCTAATTCAAACTGCAGCATCACTCATCAAACCCAAATCACAAACCCCCAAAAAGCGCACATCTAAAGAAGAAAAGTAAGTTGAGTATATAAATCTTATATGTATTGATTATCCATTAATTATCATTTATACAATGTGAGAGTCGAGAAGTTTCATTTACAGTTTTGATAAAGATATAAAATAGAAAAAAGTAATTGCTGCTAAATAGATTAAGTATTAACTTATTTTGTTCTTTAGTGTTTATCAGAGTAATGTATATATGGATTTCTTTTTTTTTTTCCGGCAGGGAATTCCAGGAAAAAATGAAAGTATTTGCTCAATTCCAGTCCTCATCAGATCACGAACAGTTTCTGGAGAAGTGTCAAGGTTAGAATATTCAACAAGTCTTGAAACTGAGTTTACTACACAAATCCAGACTTTTCGAAGTCCGTCGGTCCTGTCGGCAAGGCCGGTAAAAATTTGTCTGGACCGATAACATTTAAGAAAACGTCGGTCCAGATGACCATTTGAAAAAAAATAAGCGTAATGCAAATTTAATAAAGTTGGGGATCGGGATGCGTAGTTCAAGGTCACAAACACAGAAAAAAAATGGCCGCGTACGCAGCATGTTGACGCTAGCTAAGTAAATTTGTTATAGCGAAGTCATAAAACTTGTCATTTATGTCTATGTGAAAGACTCTCTATCCCAAGAAAGGAAACTTGTTAGATCGAAGGCTATTGAAAACAATAAAGGACATTTTGGTGCTGTTATTCATATGATTTAACCAGCATCAAAATAACGTACAAGTATCTGGTCTGACAAAAGTTTGACTGGTCAGACAAAACATTCGACTTTGTCAAACCAAATGTCTGACAACAATTAAAAAATTTCGACAAGTCTGCACAAATCAAACTTAGACAAGTTTAACTTGAAAGGCCAAGTCATATATTATTTTGAAATTTAAGTGAAATAAGATTTGTATTATTGTGTACTTGGTGAATTATTACTGCTTCAGCTCATTCATTGGAATATTATTCACAGGCAAACTGTACTGTATTTAATGATGTTAATGACAAATTGTACCGTACCTGTATCTGTTGTCATTAATTAATTAATTAATTAACTTATCAGAGGAGAAGGAGCTGAAGTCCAGAATCACAGAGCTGTGGAAATACAGGGAGAACGGGATCACCAAAATGGATGGTACGTAGCTCACTCATCAAGTCTCTATTGTACAGTTACAGACTGGTGTAAATAAGCTGAAACACTTATGTTTAAATTATATGTACAGGGACTGTGTATTACAGTAAAACAAAAGATGAAGCACATAAGTTTGGGTCTCTGAGCTGAATTCTTCAAAATGTGTAGAACTTTTGTTTACCATTGCAGAGGTCGATGATTATGAGGATGAGTTGTACAAGCGAGAGAAGAAAAAAGAGAATAAGAAAAAATTGGTGAGTTCTGGAGTCCTGTAGTTCTATTAAGTCGACAGATTCTCTCTAATCTAGTACAACTAGGTCTCAGTGATAAGTAACAACAGAAAGTTCTTAATGATAAGTTACACAATTACACAAAGCTGTTAGTGATAAGTAACTTGTAACTCTATTCAATTAACTACACAAAGCTCTCAGTGATAAATAATAATTCTATTTATTTAAATACACATAGATTTTAGTTATAAGTTATATCTCTGTTTAATTAATTACACAAAGCTGTTATTGAAAAATGACTGTGATATTAACATGTGAGACCTCTCCCCCTAGGGCAGCTCCTCCCCAGTAAAGAGGGTGTCAATGGTCTCAAAAAAAGCCGCCGGCGGTATAGAGTGAGTAAAATCTTAATGTCAGGTATTACGGTTCACTGCTCCTCTGATAAGGGGAAATAATTCTTACTTAAAGTAAAATTACTATCCAAATGACAATTTTAAAAAATATCAAATTTTGTACATTGATCAGGGTTTTATATTTGATTCTATTTCATTTACAGAGAAAAATTAGATATACTCATCGACGACGAAGGTAAAGAATTTTAATTTTAAAAGTTGATATGTATTAAATAGTATATACACAGATAGAATTTTGATCTTCTAGAGATTTGGGAAATTATACACAGAAAAAAAAAGTTTTCCAGTGGTAGAATGAATAAAACATATACATGAAACTGATATCAATGTTCACTTATGCCTCTTTTATTTCTTTAAAATTTTGAATCTTCAAACAGTTCATGTAATCGCAGTATGATATGAATTAGATATAAACAAATGCATTTCATACATACATGTATCTCAGGGTTAAAAGATGAAGGAGAAGAAAATGAGATGAAGGATATGTCCATACTCCCCAGCTATGGCATGCTGTCGGAGAGAGAGAAGAAGGTAAGGATATGTCTATACTTCCCAGCTATGGCATGCTGTCAGAGAGAGAGAAGAAGGTAAGGATATGTCCATACTCCCCAGCTATGGCATGCTGTCAGAGAGAAAAAGGTAAGGATATGTCTATACTCCCCAGCTATGGCATGCTGTCAGAGAGAGAAAAGAAGGTAATTACTGCTGTATAGAACAGTCTCAATAGATAAAATGTTGTTTAACGTCCCTCTCAATAATTTTTACTCATGGAGATGTCACCACTTGCCGGTGGAGACCTATACTTGGCCTCTACACCTACGGCCAATGAGCAGTGAGGGGTCTTTTCTGTGCCAGCACCTACTTCAACATGGGACCTCGGTTTATACGGTCTCATCTGAAGGAACGGTCTCCACATCTCACAGCAGCCTCAATAGAATATTAATAACATCTATAGAATACAGTTGTGGCTTTAATAAATAAAATGAGGAGTTAAAAGCTTTATATTTTTGTAATATCTTTAATATTGAAGAATTTTACTACATGTACATGTACTGTTTGTTTAAAAAACACAAGTACATAAAAAATTCTTAATTTTAAATCTTTGTTTTTAATTGTAGCTCTGCAATTCCATTGGGATGACCCCAGCAAACTATATGACCATCAAAACTTGTATAATCAAGGTGAGATTAACACTTAAAAGGGGACATTGTCAAATCCCATCATAGATTCCCATGAGCTGCTAGATGATATGTATTGTTAAGATTTCCAGCAAAAATTATACACAGCTGATTCCTTTTAAAGTATTTGATATACCCATAAAATATTGCTATTAGTCTCTGAAGTTATTGAAAGTCATGATGATGAAATGTGCCATGAATCTATGCAAAATATTTGTAGGACTACCTACAGAGACGGCAGGGTATCCCAGTCAAGATCCGCTATCCTAGCGGGCTGGACAAGACCCACCGACGGAAAATCATGAGCTTCCTGACGGACAATGGCTGGATAATGGCTGTCTGAAGGACGTGACAAGGGAGAGATAAACAGAGGAGGGGCCAGAGGAAGAAGGCTGGTCTTCATGGAGCAGGGAATTACAGGAGAGAGGGACCGTGTGATGGTGGGCGGGGCTGTGAGAGGCGGGGCACCACACCAGCAGACAGACAGACAAAGTGATTGAAGGTCGAGAGTTTGGATTCCTAAGTAAAGGAAATGATTCGCAATCATTTTTTTAAAAAAAATGTATAAAACTGGTTATGCTTATGTTGAACAGAGAGCACTTGAAACGTTTATGTTTTGTGGTTTGTTAAAGCATTGTCTTTAGTTTTGGTTTTGTATTTGAGGTAAAATGCAACTAGAAGTTGTAAAAAATAGTTATTAAAGGTGATGAGAGATTGTGATGTACACACTTGTACATGTATGCACTGCCATGGAACACTCAAAGTTCTTTGTACATAGATATTACCACCTGTTTTCTTCTAATCATTTTTTCCGTCCAGGAAACTTGATGTTAATTTTTTGCTTCTTAATGTTTATATTCTGTGTTAGGCACTCAGATATTCCATTGATTACTGTACATGAATTATGTATAAAGTGGAATAAGGAGTCATTTTATCGCAACTTCAGTACTGACTTATGGTGCATAAAATTCAAGTTCATAACTGATGAATGAATTCCCATAGAATTGATGGAACAACCAACAAAGATTCATTTTAATTTTCTCCAAAGGTGTCAAGTTCTAAACACTTCAACTATTGTACATTCAGTATTCATATTAACATAATTAATCATTAATTAAGGTCTGAGTTCACTGTTAGTACTCAAGGTGAGATTGTGTCCGTGTTTTATTATTATTGTACGACTCGTACAGATTTTTATCTCTGTATAAAAGGTTTTATATGGTGTGTGTTTTTTTTATTAGTTAATTGTGTAATTTATTTTGTATGGAATTGTATGATTGATTGATTGATGTAAAAATTTGTGAGGTTTCACCAGGAAGTCTGAAGCGTGGAATTTCATTTAATGAGATTTATTTCTGTTCATAATGAACGTAAGCTTTAATTTAACTATTAAAAATACAAAAGAAATTCTGTTGTGTTTTTAATGCATTTTGGAACAGCATTTTTGCAAATTACAAATGGTGATGGGTCATGAAGTACAACAGTCTGTTGGATGAATTCTAAGAAACAGAAAACGGAAATACAGAAAACATACATGATCAAACTTGACAGATTGATTAATTTTTGAAGAGACATGTATGTGTTTTATACTAGGCCAAAGTCATCAAGTAATTCTCAGAATACTGGACCTGTCTTGTTATTGCTGAATCTTGATTTCCCAGAACCTTCATGTGTGCATTTTTCATTCAGAAGTTTAGTTTTTAGGAGCTTCACCAGGAAATTTGACAATAAATCTTTCTGAGCGTTTGTCAGGGAATTAAGGCTAAATGTGCAAAGTAACTATTTCATGTCACAGTTAATGTCAAACGACAGGCTATTAGCGTTGACACAGGACTTGGCCTATGGATCCATTATGTTATTTCATGTTCAAAGTAATCATGCATTCCTCTGCATGAATACAGTGTTTTCCACTGACTTACGTTAGCCAGATATATATACTGTCACATAAAAATTATCCTACAGCACTAAGTACAGCTTTTTTTTTTTTATTAATACTGTTTAAATTAAAATTTAGAGGTCCGTTTGCGCAGGGCCAGTGTATAATAACCAGGTTTGATGGAACACTGTACTATGTAGATGTAGACGGCTGAAGAATGGAAATAAGCCGGTCATACTTTACAGACTATATAGTAGAATATCTAAATGTTCAAAATGTGAATTAAAGCAACTTTCTAAAGGAATATTACATTCAGATATGTCTGCTATTCTTATTAAAATGTAACTGAAACTAGAAACTTAGCAAATATAAGTCAAAGGGTGGCTAATTATACAAAAGTATTTAGAGAACCGTTATAGAATCTATCCGGAATTATGTAGGATGTTCGGAAAAATCTTACTTTTACACAGACCGGAAATACGTTCTGGAGTGGAGTGACCGTCTGATTTGTCAACAATGAGACCCAGATAACAAATTCTAGGATGTGATTTCTTACTAATCGTGAATTAGATACTAAAAACAATGTCTGTATGCTGATATGTAGTTTTAAAAGTGCAATGAACATTAGTTATGACGCTTGAACCGGCGTCCATCGGCTCACATCGTCACGGACTGGCGACCCCTTGGAAAAACTGTCAATATTGCTCTCTTCATTTTAAGTCCCCGCGGGAATTTTCTCGGCACCTGAGGGAATCCCATTGTTCTAAGGAGGGAGGGTCCTACGTGTGTAGGTATGGGCCTAACAATATATGCCCCTCGCTGCCTCTGGAAGGTGTCAGTGACATGGATTATGAAAACCACATAGCACGGGACCATGTCCAGGCCCCGGGGAGAAAGAGATCGGGTCAGTATTGGTCACTGTCAGGGAGAAAGAGATCGGGTCAGTATTGGTCAATGTCAGGGAGAAAGAAATCGGGTCAGTATCGGTCAATGTAAGGGAGAAAGAGATCGAGTCAGTATTGGTCAATATCTGCAGGGAGAAAGAGATCGGGTCAGTATTGGTCACTGTCAGGGAGAAAGAGATCGGGTCAGTATCGGTCACTGTCAGGGAGAAAGAGATCGGGTCAGTATTGGCCAATGTCAGGGAGAAAGAGATCAGGTCAGTATCGGTCAATGTCAGGGAGAAAGAGATCGGGTCAGTATTGGTCAATGTCAGGGAGAAAGAGATCGGGTCAGTATTGGTCACTGTCAGGGAGAAAGAGATCGGGTCAGTATTAGTCAATGTCAGGGAGAAAGAGATCGGGTCAGTATCGGTCACTGTCAGGGAGAAAGAGATCGGGTCAGTATTGGTCAATGTCAGGGAGAAAGAGATCGGGTCAGTATTGGTCAATGTCAGGGAGAAAGAGATCGGGTCAGTATCAGTCAATGTCAGGGAGAAAGAGATTGAGTCAGTATAAGTCGATGTCAGATGAGCTTGATTAGGCTATTATGTAGAAATCCAATTGGTGAATAAATGAAGCCGCTTCCTTTTAGAGCCATATATGGCGTAACTAATCAAAAAAAAATTTTTTTGAAAAATACAAAATTAAGTAAAGAAATATAGTTAATACATTTATATTGAAACTTTTCATACAATTCTGAACACGGAGAACACCTCGTTTCATCTAATAATATGATTTTATCTTCTCTGTAATGTGTTATTTAAATCTTTTGTATTTTCTTCTGAGTCGGAGAAAATTCTGAGAACCCAAATTAAATTGTGATATCTTTATAATGCAATTGACTTATATTTTGTAATTTACGGAAAAGTTCTATCTTATTATAAAGTAAAGATACAATTGTCTAAATTTAAGAACAATAAAGAATTGCATTACCAGTGCACAGGAGTAGACTGAATCTGATTGAATATCATTTCAAATGCAGATTTTGTATTTAATTTTGTAGAGACCCAGGAGGACCAGTGTTTTGTTGTGTCACCTCCAGGGACGATTCCGTCAGTTGTGCACGACCAGCACAGATGGACCGTGTTTGATTCCAAGGTCAACCTTCCGGCGGCCCTGAATGACCCCCTCAGGGTCAAGAGGGAGACCGACTTCTTCACCAAAACATGGGGCCAGGAATTCTATGAAAAGATGTATGTCCCAGAGTCCAGATATCTTCCAGAAATTGACAGGAGATTTTTTGAAAAATATAAGCATAGAATTTCAAAGGTAGGGAAATTTGTTTGGTTTTCTTCTCCCGACTGACTTAAATTGGCATACACAACACTTTTTTTTAACCTCATGGAAGCAATTATTTCTGTTATACACTCTGGAAAAATAGATTTTTAAAAATTATGCATCATTTATGTTGAAATTTTCTGAGAAACAAAATTTTCTCACCTTCTTACCATGCTTACCAACCTTAATACATGGAAATAAACAATTTAACGGTAGTTTTTATTTGCAGAGATATAGAAGGTATGCTAGATATAAACATCAAATTGACCAAGAAGCCCCAGGGGGAGAATCATTTCTTCAACAAATGGGTGAGTCAGAGTTGATGAATGATCTCTTCAACAAAGTGTTTAAATTTATAATTTCTTCAACAAACATACATTAGGGGGAGTTTATAATTTCTTCAACAATTAGGCAATTTTAGCATTTTTTCAACAATTGAATGAGTTTAGGATTTCATTAAAAATTATGATTCCATTTTCATATCTAGGGCTGTCACGGTTAACCGAAAACTCGGTTAACCGCTCTGAAATGGCATTCGGTTCGGTTCGAGTCAGGTATTCCAGAATTCGGTTCGGTTTTTTTTTTATCTTTTATATAATACTAATTTGCTTGCAACACGCGTTCACGCGTTGTGATTGGTTGTTTATTTCAATGCAGGGTTCTTTAACCAATGAAAATACAGGTAACATCGAAGACATTTGGCATACACATGTGGAAGGAAAACCAAATCACAAGTGCGGGAATACTTCACGTTTTTGAAAGTAGGGGAATCTTGACATGAACAATAATTGAATGTATCAATTCAGTTGAAACAAGATGAACTCTAGTCATTAGCCCAATTTTGAACAGTGCTATTGATTTGTGAAAATTCAGTATTTCTTTTAAGTAGATTATTGAAATGACCAATAATTGAATGTTTCAATTGTTTGAAACAAGATCACTCTTGTCAATAACTATATTTATTTTATTTCATTTTAAACAAGAAGTTTATTACTTTTTATTTTTTGTTACATGTAACAACTTGTTCTGTTGAATAAAATGGATAGAAATTTGTGTCAGCAAAATAGTACTTTCTACAATGTCCTTAATCCTTATTATCCTTTGATATATATAAAGTTGTTTTACTTAAATTCTCAAAATGAAAACCGAACCGAAAAAACCGAAAACCGAGAATTTATTTTCTGAACCGAACCGAACCGAAAAATGTCTGAACCGTGGCAGCCCTATTCATATCATATACCTAATATATTTAAGCTCATTAAAGTCAAAGATCAGTTTTGATTTTCTTATCAAAGTTTATTTTCTAGTCCTTTGTTAATCGGGTTGTTAATTTAGCTGTCCATATATGTCTTTCATAACATGTATAATATTTCAGTTTATTTCTTGAATATATTGTGATATAAATATGGAGTGATACATGTACATAAACCTGAATATACATACGTATGTGAAAGTGATATTAAGTATGTTTTTTTTCTGTAGAAAAAAACAGAGCAGAACTCCAACAATTGCCGAAGGTAAACAACTAATGCTGTAAATCAGCTGTTACCCTACTGTAAACTTGTAAATGACATTATGCTGTAAATCAGTTACTTTTCTTCAGTAAACTTGTAAAGGACCCCCTCCCCTCAAACTGTGCTGGCCATTAGTATAGATGTTATGTTTTATTGTCCTAACATATTTTGTCCCCTTTAGTTGTTCGTGCTGTCAAACTTTGACCTGTATTGGTGTATTTAATATTTTATTGTTCTGTCATGTTTTGTAGTTGTTCATGCTGTCGAACTTTGACCTGGAGAACTCGGACACATTCAATGCTGTGTTTCCGTGGTCACAAGTAGAGGAGTGCAAGAAAAATGGAGGATCATCCCAGTCCTCAAAACTTCTACAAGAGAAGGTTAAAACAAACAAACAAACAGTGCTCTTAATCATGTTAAGCTGTACAGCAATATTAATATTGTGTCAAGTTACAGATTCTTCAATCTTTAGTTGTCAATTCACCTTTACAGCAAATTACATGCTTCGATTTCTTATATGTATAAAAATCAGGAAGTCTGTTTGAATTCCATTAAAATAAACAACATTGGGTAATAATGTCTATTTTTTGGACACATTTCCTGAAAAAAAACATGAAGTAAATTGTGTACCAGTATTCTTTTGAATAAGAATCTCTTTTATTCTCCCTTTGATTTGTTAATCACGGTAATTTGTTAGTTTGTTTTTTATGGTAAAGTTACATCTTTTTTCTCCAGTTGAGATTATTGTTTATGGTAAAGTAACTTATTTTTTCTCCAGTTGAGTCATTACCTGGATGTAGTGGAGGTACACATCGCTAAACAGATTTCTACCAAGTCTGACGCATTCTTCCAGGCTGTGTCTTCGCACGACGTTCTACAGGACAACATGCTGAAGACGTGTCAGACCATCAAACAACTGAGGTAAATGTACAAACAGTACAGGCAAAATGGACATCACTTCTTAAAGGCCAAAAAATTATCGTGGAGGAAAGAATTTACGTTTTAATCCATCATCAATCAAAAAAAAAAAATATCAAAAGCATTTAAAAAAAATTCTTACATACTATTTAAGAAGATCATGGCAATTCAGTCTGTTTATAAAATTCTATAATTTGGTTTCTGTTAAGATTTTGACTGTCAGAGCTCTAAGAATATGGTTTTTGTCTTTTAACTTCTACTAGGGATAAGATTCACAGCATTGATGAACTTTTGACCCTGGGGTCACTAAAGATAATGAAGCTGTCCCAGACCAGGGCTAACTATGTCAAACTTCATGATAAGGTCAGTATTAACAGAATCAAGGGTCAACAAAACATGTACCGGTGGTACAGATTCGTAAATATTAAACAAAAAGATTGTTTTCAAACGTAGTTTTGACAAGTGTGACCGGTTGGCAGGGGGAATCCTCACTCCTCCATGGCACCTGATCCAAAAACTGATGTTTAGGGTGTCCATATTTACTCTGCTCCTATTTTGTATTGTTAAATAGACTTTTGAGCTTTGAATCCTGTTTGATATCTCCATATATTTCATAGTACTTATTGAGATCAAGTTGTATCACTGAGTTTTTATTCAAGTTCATTCATTATTTGTACAGCTGAAGTTGATGTCTACAGTCCACCAGACACAACCTACCATACAGCTGTTACTGTCCACTCAGGAGTTTGTAGGGGCATTAGATCTCATCTCTACCACTCAGGAAGTCCTGACACAGGAACTGGCCGGGGTCCACAGCTTCAGGTATATTACACTATATAAACACTGAAATTGTGAAAATCTGAAATGAAATACATAAGTCGTTTTAGCAAAGTCAGAAGTTGCCGTCAGAAATACCATAACAGTTTAATTTAAATCTCCATAAGTTATAAAATTAATGTACAACTTCCATACAAATAACTTTTAATAAATATTTAACTACAGCACAACTTTAATATATAAATGAAATGACTGATGAAAACATTTATTTTTTAAACTGTTTAACTATGTTTAACATGTTTAAATGATGCATAAAGTTCATATACTGCAAATAAACAAATCTACTTGAGGCCCTATCTATTATAATTTATGTGTATGATTGTAGACACCTAAGTTCCCAGCTGGCAGAACTGGAGAATGTCATAGAGAAAATGTTACAGGAGGATTTTGCTAAGTGTGTGTCCGCGGACCTCAATCGTCCTGTCACAGACAAAGAACCCTTACTGGAAGAGGTAGGTCCAGGTCAAAGTAAATCTGTAAGGCCAAAAAAATATCATCTTTAGTTTCTCAGACCAAAAACTTATAATGTGACGGGCTGGTGGATTTTTTTTTCAAATGATAGTGAACAACCAAATCTGACTTTTTTGTCTCTTATATTATTTGATTCTAAATAAACATTTAAATAATATTTTTGAAATTGTTAATTAAAAGTAAAATGATGAAGTGGGAAACATAAAATCTTAAATGCTTTTCATAGAAATTCACGGATTGACATTAACGGTTGTCCGATTGCCCGGGACAAGTAAATCATCAGTTCGGGCAAGTGAAATCATCAATGTACTTGTCCGATCGGGCAAGTGGATATTTCTGATAGAAACGTTTTTTTTTTAATCTTACATTAGTTTATAAACAAAACAATGAATTGAACAGTTGATTTCTGCCAAAAACGTGACATTGTTTTTGCATTCGGAATCCCTCGGTAACGTTTCTGGATCATACCTTTATTTAGAAATCGGGTTCGTTATTCTGTTTTCTTTCGTTCACTCTCTGCCTGACAACTTATGAACTCACGATACATTCTTACGAAATATATAATAGAATTGTTTATTTAATCACTTACAGAATATAAAGAACACCAGTTGTTCTCTGTAATGATGTATCTTGTTTCAAAACATTATAACTGTTTTCCTTTTAGTTGACCTTAATCGCTTGGGGGGGGGGTTAAATTTAAAAAAAAAAATAAAGAAAAGAAACAGAAATATCATTAGTGCATTGCTGTACGTGTGCTTACAGGATAGTAAATTACAGGAAAGTTGTTTGCAGTTAAATCTAAAATAGAAATTAATTTGTTAAGATACAGTGACTGATATTTTCTTCTTTAAATTTTTTGGGCTACCAAGTTTTGCGTTCGGGCAAGTCAAAATCATAGTTCACTTGCCCGAAGAACAAGTGAATTTAAAAGTTAATGTCAATCCCTGAAATTATCAATGTGACAGTGTATGACCTAATGCAGGGTCACGTAAAAAACTTATATATTTTTCTTCTTAAATTAGGCCTTCATGTCAAATTATAATGATTAGATACTAGTTCTTTATCTCAGTCTTTAACTGAACTTCATTTTAATGTGAGGCTAGGAAAAATTTGTATGTATATATTTTATAATGAATGATATGAAATACAAGCGATTATATATCAATACTGCATCATAGTCATGCAATTATCTTGGATTTTTCAGGAGAAGATTGTCTCCCTTGTGTTTGGAATGCTCAGGAAAAGTCGCTTTAATTTTGTCAATGTATATAGAGAGGAGGCTTTTACAGCATTCAAGGCTATAGTTAAACAGGTCAGTATATAGGGGTCAAGGCCATTGGTAAACAGATTAGTACAGAGGGGCCAAGGGCATTGTTAAACAGGTCAGTACAGCAGGGATAAGGCCATTGTTAAACAGGTTAGTACAGTAGGGTCAAGGGGATAGTTAAACAGGTCAGTACAAATGGGTCAAAGCATTGTTAAACATGTTAGTACAGAGGGGTCAAGGCCATTGGTAAACAATTTAGTACAGCAGGGTGAAGGCCATAGTCAAACAGGTCAGTACAGTAGGGTCAAGGTCCTTGTTAAACAGGTTAGTACAGCAAGGTCAAGGCCAGTGTTATTCATGTGATTACAGAGGGCCTGAGTTACACATATTAGTGCAAAAAGGTCAAGGTCATTGTTTAACAGGAAAGTACAGAAAGGTCAAGATCATTATCTATCCATTGCAAAATGGTTATCATGAAAGCAGGTATAAGTTTTATATATCAAGAAGATAAAAACAAAGCTAGATTAAAGAATATTATTTAGTCAACCATTATAGGGCAAATGTTTGACCAATGCACCTTTCAATGAGCACAGTTTTTAAGACAATATATATAGTGTAGCGTAATTATGCCATGTGATTATCAGGGAAAAAAACACTGGTGTTTCTATTTACAGACTGTGGTAGAGGCCGTGTCAGAAGCTGAGAATGTTGACACAGAGGATGAAAACATCACCAGGTATAGTGTCTGTTGAATATAAAGGGGTCACTGATCTCTATATCACCAGGTATAGTATCTGTTGTATATAAAGGGGTCACTGGTCTCTAAATCACCAGGTATAGTATCTGTTGTATATAAAGGGGTCACTGATCTCTATATCACCAGGTATAGTATCTGTTGTATATAAAGGGGTCACTGATCTCTAAATCACCAGGTATAGTATCTGTTGAATATAAAGGGGTCACTGATCTCTAAATCACCAGGTATAGTATCTGTTGTATATAAAGGGGTCACTGGTCTCTAAATCACCAGGTATAGTGTCTGTTGAATATAAAGGGGCCACTGATCTCTAAATCACCAGGTATAGTATCTGTTGTATATAAAGGGGTCACTGATCTCTAAATCACCAGGTATAGTATCTGTTGTATATAAAGGGGTCACTGGTCTCTAAATCACCAGGTATAGTGTCTGTTGTATATAAAGGGGTCACTGATCTCTAAATCACCAGGTATAGTATCTGTTGTATATAAAGGGGTCACTGATCTCTAAATCACCAGGTATAGTATCTGTTGTATATAAAGGGGTCACTGATCTCTAAATCACCAGGTATAGTATCTGTTGTATATAAAGGGGTCACTGGTCTCTAAATCACCAGGTATAGTATCTGTTGTATATAAAGGGGTCACTGATCTCTAAATCACCAGGTATAGTATCTGTTGTATATAAAGGGGTCACTGATCTCTAAATCACCAGGTATAGTATCTGTTGTATATAAAGGGGTCACTGATCTCTAAATCACCAGGTATAGTATCTGTTGTATATAAAGGGGTCACTGATCTCTATATCACCAGGTATAGTATCTGTTGTATATAAAGGGGTCACTGATCTCTAAATCACCAGGTATAGTATCTGTTGTATATAAAGGGGTCACTGGTCTCTAAATCTCCACAGAAAGTTACAACATACTGCATAAAGCAAACACTAGGAATATATGTCTTAAAAAGATTTACTGGTCTGTAATCCTCCTCACAAATACAGTAAAACATTGATGTAGCAGACCATCAGAAAGAAAATTCATGTGTTTATAAAAGTCATGTTTTGTCAACAAGAAATACATGATTGTATACAGGTGTACATGCTGGATATGATACAAATATTGACATAACATAGCAGCTTATACATTCCTGATTTATGGTAAAGTGATAACATCAAAATACAGGAATTTAATATATTTTTCTGCAAATGTTTATTAGATCATGAAAATGAATTTCATGTTTTATTGATTCCCTTGTTATGACTTTGTCCTGCAGCCTGGCCGATCAGATGAGGATGCTGAATTACTCGCAGTGGATGGAACTGATCAAACAAATCTTCTCTAATTTATTGGTGCATCTCAACAGAGCAAAGGTAATGAGAATTAAATCATAATCAGAAATCAAATCAAAGATGAAAAAATGGGGCATTGCATTTGATAGAAGTTCAGTGAAAATAGATTTTGCCTGTGTTTTGCATGAAAGCACTTTACATTTATTAGTTCATGCTGCGTTGCATCTTAGGAACAAATAATGTTGGAGGAAAGTGAATTTCCCCTTCAAAAATTCAAGTTCAATCTCTTCAATATTGTGAAGAAAACATGAGACTTTATAAATAGTAAAATGTAGATAAACCCTGATTTCTAAAAATAGATTTCTTTGATTTTTTCGAAGCCTTACTCCCTACACAGTTTTAGTCTGATAAGACTTTTAGCAGAAGTAAACTGCACTTTTTCTCATTAAAAGTACACACCGTCTTGTCAGACTCTTGATTTTATTTCTATTTTGGTTGATGTCTGTGATCTTTGTAGACATTCCATGGTGTGATCAGTGATGTGATAGGGATAGCAGCTGGGAAGACTCAGGTACCCAGCCCCCTCCCCTCCCCCACAAGGGAGGACACCCCCCTCAGTGAGGCAGCTCATCTCCATGTCTCTGTGTAAGTACACATGTACTTTGTCCTTAATCCCCACCCCCACCCCATACACACACAAGGGACGACAACCCTCTCATGATCAGTGAGGCAGCTCATCTTCATGTCTCTGTGTTAGTACACATGCACTACGTACTTAATTGCCCACCCCCTCCCTCCACTCTGTGTAAGTACACATGTACAGTCAAAACTGCCATAGCGACCCACTGTATTAAGCGACTCAGTGTCACATGTGACCGTAAAAATTCCCCCCCAATGCTTTTCCCTATACATTCTACCTGTATTAAACGACCACCTGTCTAACGCGACCAACGACCATGATTTTCCTGACCATTTTTAGTCATTTCAAGCAATTTACCTGAATTTAACGACTATATAATTTCCGATTCCTACTTTCGATTTCGGTCGAACATGCTTCATTTTTGGATCAAAACAACTACAGACATGCTTTTATTTCATTTAATAATTATATAATGTGAGTTTTACGAATAAAACAACATTTATAAATGAATATTTTTACTTACGCTTCGATATTTATTGAATAAACATTAAAATCTAAAATATAAACATCACGTTTTTCTGTCCAGTGATCAAGCGCCATTTTGAAAATAACTGTTCTAGGTCGATCCTTATATCATTTCATGCTAGATGTATAAGGGCCAAATGGATATTCAGCTATAAAACCTGCCTGTTTAACTTTAATTAAGACGTAAATAAATCGTAGATGTTTATTTAAGTGCATTGTGACACCAATGGGTATGTAAACACACGCTAGCTAGCACCCACACCATTTGATAATTGAAGTGTTTTAAATCACAAACAGGCAAATAGACACGGTAGTTCAATAATGAACAAAAATTAATTAGGTTAAATAAATATTTCAGTCATAAATAGAATTTAATTTGAGACTAAGTGCATAACAAAAACCATGATAAGTTTTTATTTTTAGTTTTACGCAAAACATACAAGGTTATATATACATGTAGGCTATCATGTAAAAAAAAAAACTATTATTTGGGGGGGGGGGGGTTGCAATTTTTTTTTTATACTGTATGAAAAAATTATTAATATTTACAGATGTTCACAATATTTCCCAATATTCAAATGACTCATGTGCAGATCATGAAATTTTTATTTTTTTAATAGGACAGTTCATTGTAAAATTATTTTAGAGTTGACGTACCAGTATACTTATTAAAAAGTCTAAATAAACATAAGGTGTTGTAAAATACGTTCAACATATACATGTACACATATGCTATTTTCAGCATTGTATTTGTTGAACACTGCGGAAAATAAGCAACCTGTATTAAGAGACCACCTGTCATATGTGACCTTTTTTCCTTTCTCCGTTGGAAGGTCTCTCAATACAGGTTTGACTGTACTACATTGTATGTCATTAATTGTCCCCCCACAAAGAATTTTATTTTACTTGTGTGTGCCTTCATCCAGATAATTTGTAGCTTTGAATTTGTTCTGCAGAATGCATGAAAATATTTTGATTATCCAGGAGTGAAGAGGCAGCTGACGTAATGATCACGGAGGCTGAATATGTTACTGTACAGACCAACCTCAATGAAATGTTGTGTGCCGTGTGTGACCACGCCCATGATCGATGTGTCAAGGTCATTGTAGCCAGGGCAAAGGTAAGTGTCTATTGCTTAAAATATATTTGCTAATTGTAATTTACAAGTGAGTTTTTCTGATCACTCATTGTCTAACATCCATCTGCCTGTATTAAAATGCCTTGGGAAAAGGAGATACACGTACTAAATTTTACAATTGAAAGGCCAAGTCCCCTTCCAAGGGATCATAATCAAGAACAGGCAAAAATAGGGTAGGGTCATTAAAATATTCTCAAGAACCACTGGGCCAGAATGCAGGAAGATCTCTGAGGTAGATTAGATTAGATTCTTAACTTTTCAAAACTTGGCCCCTGGGATTTAGATTGGGCCATAAAAGGGAACCAAATTTTCATGTAGGATTATATCAGGGCAGATCTTAAACTCTACTCAAGAATAGCAAGGCCATGATGAATTGTAATATATTAAAATGGAAGTATCCTCTGCAGGTAGATTCATTTATATATGAGTATTAATGGAAAAAAAGTAAGGGTCAAAGTGACTCAGGTGAGCATTGTGGCCTATAGCCCTCTTGTGTTCGTGATGGAGCCAAGGAGAATAGAATGTGGAAACAAAGAAAATATGAAAAATAAATGAAAGAACAAACTTACCACAAAAAAGAATTTTAATTTCAGCTTTCTTTTAGCTAAAAGGACAATATTTTTTTATATTTTGCAGGATGGATTTTTGGAACGGTTGACTTCCAGTGAATTTGTGGCTTTGTCTCGCGAGGTTGAGAAGTTTATCACTGATTGTGAAACCATTAGTGGTCGACGATGTATGTCACTGAGATTCTGTCTGCAGTCACAGGTGACTTCTCTATTATTGTCTGTAAACAACTGGAAATTTACTGATAAATGAATGTCATATTGTTTATGGTTTATTTATAAATGATACCCTTTTTATTTTGAATTCTGCAGGCACTTAAATTTGTAAACAGATTCCATGAAGAAAGACGGACCAAACTCAGGTAATCATCACAGTGTAGTAGAACTAAGTGGTCACTGGAAGATAGTTTATTGGGTAAAATTTTTGTGATGTATTTTGGAATAACTGCTAATGAAAACATAATGTAAGATTTTTAGAAATAATCTTATTTATTGTAGCCTCATTTTGGACAATGAGCGATGGAAACAAGCAGACGTCCCAGCGGAATTTCAAGAGCTTGTTAATCATATCACACAAACTGGTAAAATACATTGTATATCATGAAAAAAGCTCGCGTTAATGTTTTTATAGTAATCTCAAAAGTCCTTAGATTATGAAATGCATCTCAGCTTATAAAACATAGCATTTGCTTTTTAAATATTTTTTAAACCAGAAATAGACTAAATTGTTGGTCTGTTCTCATTTTCAGGCATGCTAAGTCTACCAGAAAGGAGTGCAGATTCAGGTGTGTACCTACATTTTGTGTTTATTTCTAACTGATTATTATTCATAATACAAGTTCTTAATGAGTACTGTAAACCAAGTATTATACTGTCCATTTTTTATTTGCAAATGACAGGTAGTGAACTGATAGGCAACAATTAATTTCTGCAAACAAATACATGTAATAATTTTGTTTTCTTTCAGAAATATTTTGTATCAATTTTAAATATTACATATACATGTATCTCTCCATTAACTAGGTAAAATTCTATCGTGAATTCTGCTCCTACATTATCCTTGGTGTTCTGTATTTATAGTGTTAGTTTTTTTTGTGATACAATATGATTGTTACCATAATGGACTTGATAACATTAGGGATTATTATAAAAACTGCCATCAGTGGTACTATCTCACAGATCTCGTGAATATTTATCGCATATATATAATACTTGTACTTGGTTTAACTGTTCTACTTCTGCATGATAAGTTATACAGTAAAACTTGGTTAAAACAAAGTCACTGGGACCTATGAAATTATTTCCTATTTCCATAATTCGTTATATCTGTATAAGAAATTTGTTAAATTTATATAGCTGTGGATCAAAGATACCGTACTTCATTTTATCCGTGAATTTGCAATATTTATGATCGTACTAACCAAGTTTTACTGTAAATATTATTTATGATGTTATATGTACTATTATTTGACTTGTTTCTGTGTTCAGATAAAGGCCCTACAGAAGTGTTGGTAGTGGAAGATCAGACATTTGCAGTTGTAGGGTAAGTATTTACTTACTTACTTATTTTAATATTTAATTTCTCGGTGAGGCCATAAGGTAGGGAAAGTCTCGTGTGGTACACTGATAGTGCACGTGTTGTCAAAATAAATTATTATTTTTCTCTTATATGGCATGTGGATTATATTACAAAGAAGCTGTTTCTTCTTGTATTGGAAATACTAATGTTCAGTTTGAGAATATGTTAAATTATGAGAAAAGTCATTTTCCCACACAGCACAGTATAGATGGAGTTTATTTATTTATATTTATTTGTTTACAGGATAGATGTTTATTTGTTTACATTATGTTTATTTGTTTACAGTATAGATGTTAATTTGTTTACAATACAGATGTTTATTCTTGTTTACATGTTTATTTGTTTACAGGACGGTGCTGATGCTGTTGAAGATGATGGTGGAGTATTGTCAGTGTGTCAATGACATTCCGTCAGCGGCACCAGATCTGTTGTCAAGACTGGTAGACCTCTTCAAAGTGAGTCTAAACTTCAATAAAACCATTAAATCGTTATTTATATAACAGGGCAATCACTTTTAAATTAAAATATATGTAAACCATGCTGCTTGTTTGTGAAATATCAGAATTAAAATAGGAGGTGACGAAGAAAATGTATGACATTCAATGTTGTAGATTTTCAATTCAAGAACTTGCCAGCTGGTGTTAGGTGCAGGTGCTCTTCAACTTGTGGGACTGAAAACCATCTCCACAAAGAATCTAGGTAAAATGTGCTCTTACTAAAGCATATCAGTATATTAGTCTTTAACTGCATTTTGTTTGTTGGAGAGAACTTGTTATTGAGAACTAACAGAATAGAGTATATACAGAACAACGTTAATCGGAGGAAATTTAGATTATTGCTTTGTTTTCAGCTTTGGCCTCCAGATGTTTACAGTTGGTTGTGTACTTCATTCCTAAGGTCCGGGTCCATTTTGAGGGGAGACTGGCTTCTAAAAATAAAACAATGCTCAAACACCTGGACCAAATACAGAAGGTAAACATATAACCATGTATGTATTGTATTCAGGGAAGGAAATTTATATTGTCTAAGTATAGACTTTTAATTGATTGATGTGTTTCATTATGAAACCTTTCTACAATGTGTATATCTGTAAAGTCTATTTTTGCTATCTGTTGTTGTTCTTCATTGAGTGTCGTTCCCTTTCTGTATGCTAATAAAATTCATCAGTGGCCTGGGAAATTTTACTCTTAAACAATTATTCCCTTTTGTAAATTACTCAAGATAATTAACCACATTTTTTTTCAATGACTAAGAGAGGCTAAATGTAAGGGGGAAAATCCTTGTTAACCATTCATTTACGGTTATTGGGTTAACCATTTATTTATGGTTACATGTTGTCAGGGAATTTTGTGACAAATGGAAATATATTAGGCAAGTAAGAAGGTATAATCTTTTAGTTTTTGCAGAGTAACCTGCATCTATTTTACAGATCTAATTGTGTGATATGATTAACTTTTTCATCATTAAATCATTCATGTAGATCATTGATAAATAAAAATAAGTATATACAGATCTTGTAATTTATCATTTAAGATGTGTACATCACATTGATATGGTTAAAAACATCTTTGACTTATTATAAACATTTTTCTTAAATTATGGTTTCATTGCAAATACTTGATTTTCTTCACTTGTTTGTTATTCCACTGAGCAACAAACAGATTGTCATTTGTGTCTATACACAGTCCCCAGGGTTCACTCAGTCCACATTCTATGTAACGGAGGAACTGTCCATCCTGGTCTATGATGTGGACACAGTTATTGTTATGATCAGCTGTAAGGATGTGACTCTGACTGTCTGTGGTGATTCCTAGTGGATTGAATGGTTCGTTCTTTGGAGCAGGAGTATGTCCAGTATACCTGAATCTCAGTTTCCCGGCCTGATTGACCACCACTACTGCTTTAGCTCCAAAGTCAGACACACAGATATCCAGGTTCCTGTTCTCTGTTATGTAGTGTGTGTTATAAGGACCAGATGAATAGAGAGGGTTACCTTTATCATCAAACTGAATGGTTTGTTTCTCTGTGGAGCCAGAGTAAGGACAACTTTTGATTGTTTGTAATCATTACTGTACATGATAACCAAGAGGTCACCAGTGGAGGTACTACAGACACGTTTAGGTTTCCAGTTCTGTAGTCTGATCACCTCCTCATCTTCTTATTCTTCACAACGTTCACAGTTCTATCACCGTAATCAGTATAAACTAGATCTCCACTTTTTGTCACTGCTATGTCACATGACTCATACCCTGACTTGGTTGTGATTGACTTGAGTAGTGATCCCTGATTGATGCTGTAGAGTTTCATGGTGTTGTCATGTCCACTTGTCCAGATTTCTTCATCACTCAGACAGGCCACATTTCTAAGGTATTTATCATATGCAGCGTCTATGGTGGTGACTGTTTCTGGTTTATCAAGCAGCTGTTTGACTGGAGGAGAGGATCCAGCTTCTGGTGATTTCTGTGTTGTCTTCATGCTGTAGCCATGTTTATCGGAGGTTATAGAACTTGATGATAAGGTTCCAAACAATTGATTGAGTTCTGCTTGGATTTTTCCTGGGATAAATTTCGGTGTGAAGGGAACCATTTTTTGTGGAAGATTTCTGTATCTGTCTATTTCAGACGTGGCACTAACTAGTTTTGAAATGTCATTAGAATTTACAGCAACATCCATTGAATTGATTTCATCCTTGATGTCAGACATTTTCTTGTTTATTTCATCCAGATGTTTCTGTAGAGTTTGTAACTGTGTGTTTTTCATCTCATCAACTTCAGCTTTAAGTTTCTTGACAAGTTTGTCAATTTCTCTGTGCCAGTCCTCTCCATGTTTTGTTATGGCTGTTGAGAGATCTCCATATTCCTTTTCTAACTGGCTCATTCTGTTCTGTACATTAGAGGCAATGTCCTGGTAGGTGGGATAAATTGTCTCTTTTAATTCAGTGTGTTCTTTTAAGATCTTGTCTTTTTTTTCATGAACAACTTGTAAAACTTTTAGTAATTTATGACCAAGATGGTGATCTGAAGTAAGACAGGTGGCACACACAGGAATGTCACATTGACTACAGTACATTTCACATTTATCTTTGTTATGAGTTGTACATCCAGGGTAGAGTGGGGTGGATTTTCTGAGCTTGAATGGAACAATTTCATGTTTTTTGGTTTGATCGGATATCATGTGTTCTCCCACACAGGCCTTACACAGCTTGACAAGACATGTATCGCAGTGCATCTGTACCACAGCGGTCTCACACAGGTCACATCGCATCACGTCCTGGGCACTGGTACGGGGGTCCATTGTGAAACTATAGGCCTAGTATAGAAAAAAATTTATTTTCTCATAAAACCTCATGATAAAGTTAAAATAAATCAAATATATAACATGTGTTTAATGTACTTTTCAAGTCCTGGAGAAATAAAATAACAAAGTGGTACTAGCATGTTTTATTACCAGGGACAATATTCACTAGAACTCAAAGTTCTGTGAATTGTTTAAAGCAGAGTTGTCTTTTCTTGTCATCCTCACAATATACAAGTTCTCATTGCTAACTCTAGTGTAAATAGTGCATTTAGGAGTTTAAACATATAGATTACAAAACTCAACATACACCTCCTGTTTCAGTCATACCTTTAATGAGCTTCATGACCTTGGTAACATTATTCTGATTAAGATATATGCAAAAGATCAATAAACTAATGTATTGGTGACGTTACATGTAAAATAAATTGATTGATTTGGATAAATTTGGTTTGTCTTTTGAAAATAAAATATTCAAAAAATAAACAAAATTTATCAAATGAATCAACCAAAAATGATTACCTGACTTTAATGGCGTCTGTCTTGTCGGCCAAATACTGAATAAGTATCACGTGACCCACATACCTGTCACGTATTTTACTTCCTGGTCTGGGTTTACTGGGGATTTAAATTTTTCAATTCTTTATTCTGCCTATTTTTAACATCCTTACTAATATTTAATAGTATTCATATTACCTATGACACAAGGACTTTTTATGGCAAGTTTTAAGGTAGATAATATTTCAGTTCAATCGACAGGATTGACACCTCCTATTTTATATATATACATTTTTTAAGAAGAATTTATTTGAGCTTTTCCATGGCAAACCATGAAGTTTTTAGCTCACCTGAGCCAAAGGCTCAAGTGAGCTTTTCTGATCACATTTTGTCCGGCTTCTGTCTAGCAGTCCGTCTGTCTGTCTGTCCGTATACTTTTCACATTTTCGACTTCTACTCAAGAACCACTGGGCCAATTTTGACCAAACTTGCCACCAAGCATCCTTGGGTGAAGGGTATTCAAGTTTGTTCAAATGAAGGGGCATGCCCTTATTCAAGGGGAGATAATTGAGAATTAGTGAAAATTTGGTGGTATGTTTTAAAAATCTTTTTTTTAAGAACCACTGTGCCAGGAAAGTTGAAACTTATAGGGAAACATCCTCAGGTAGTGTAGATTCAAGTTTGTTCAAATCATGTCCCCCATGGTAGGGCGGGGCCACAATGGCCGACCAAAGTTTTATATAGAAATGTATAGTAAAAATTCTTTAAAATTCTTCTTCTCAAGAACAGCAGAGCCATAATTGTTCATATTTATATGGAAGCATCCCCAGGTAGTGTAGGTTCATGTTTGTTCAAATCGTGACCCCTGGGGGTAGGGTGGGGCCACAATGGCCGACCAAAGTTTTACATAGAAATATATAGGAAAATTCTTTAAAAATCTTCTTCTCAAGAAAAGCAAATCCATAATTGCTCATATATTTATATGGAAGCATCCCCAGGTAGTGTAAATTCAAATTTGTTAAAATCATGACCCCCGGGGGTAGGGCCAGGCAACAGTGGCCTACCAAAGTTTTATATAGAAATACATGTATAAAGGAAAATTCTTTAAAAATCTTGTTCTTAAGAACAGCAAAGCCAGAATTGCTCATATTTATTTGGAAGCATCCCCAGGTAGTGTAGACTCAAGTTTGTTCAAATCGTGACCCCCGGGGGTAGGGCGGGGCCACAATGTCTGACCAAAGTTTTTTATAGAAATATATAGGAAAATTCTTTAAAAATCTTCTTCTCAAGAAAAGCAAAGCCATAATTGCTCATATTTATAGGGAAGCATCCTCAGGTAGTGTAGATTCAAGTTTGTTCAAATCACGTTCCCCGGGGGTAGGGCGGGGCTAAACTTTTCAATAGTAAACCAGTTTCTACTTTTTCCTAGTCACAGTGCCCGGGTGAGCAATGTGGCCCATGGGCCTCTTGTTCATCATACCCTCATGGGAGTGGGGTTTCATTTTTTTGATATGAAAAGTAATTCTTTAATTTTTAATGGTCATCTAGACTTGTAAGTAAAATTATAAACATCAGATAAAAATACATGTACATTGTATATAAATTTGCACAATGAATATCAATATGAGAAAGGCCGGGATAGGCTTGATAAATGGATTTTTGCTCCTTTCTGACAAGTTTCAAGTTGAAGCATTATAAAGTTCCTTTTAAGTATTGTGATAAATTGAAAATAGAGAGTGCCAACATATAAGTCAATTAAAACAAGCATTCTGAGAGTATTGCATAAGCAATACATGTCCCCTACAGGGTTCCCCCTTTTCTCAGGATGTCATTTTATAACATGCAAAAGTTATGACAAAGGTAAAGCTGCATGCTTTTTATTTTGTGAATGCATTAAACCTATTAAAATAATCCACATTAAAACTAAAATTCAACTCATTTTTCCAACGTCATCTTAATTAAAGAATTGTGAAAAATTCAAAAAGCCATAATTCTGTCAAAAATCAATGAAGCTATGCAAAATTCAAACTTGATCTGTAACTCATCAAGATAAACTGGCATACCAAAATTCGGCTCAATATCTACAAGCGTTTAGAAAAAAAGTGTGGAAAACCCTGAAAAATTGAAAAGGCCATAATTCCGTAAAAAATCATTGAATCGCAACGATATTCCAACTTGATCTGTGACTCATAAAGATACACCCACTTACCAAAATTCAGCACAATATCTACCAGCGTTTAGAAAAAAAGTGCGGAAAACCAAGTGGGACAGACGGGGACTGACAGACGGACAGCTAGAGGGACGGACGGACGGACGCAGAGGAAACCTATAGTCCCCTCCGGTTTCACCGGTAGGGGACTAATAACTTCAAGAGTTGTTGCAGATTACCAAACAAACTTTTCTTGATTCATATATATTCTTCCTATTTTTTTTTTTATTTTTTTTACGCATCTGTCATATTACCATTCTATGAATCATTTACAGGTTGTATCATACCCAGGTGACCATTATGGCCTGTGGGCCTCTTATGTGTTTTTGGTGAAGCAGAATATTTTAAATTTATTGTAAGACATTTTATTGTTCATCACTTCTAAATGTGTCGCATTTTATTGTTCTATCAGGATTACTGTGACCACATTAATGAGATAACAAACAAACTTGTTACTGTCATGGAAGGGGTCATAGCTCAACAGCTGTCAAAGGTCAGTATTAATATCAAAGGTCAGTATAGAGGTCAAAGGTCATCCACCATGAATGTATCTATTAAATCTGTAATTTTTTAAAAAATTGTATTTCTCACATATTTTCTTTTTCATCTGAATTTAATACAAAAGCTTCTTTTGTAAATAAAATGATCAGTTTTGCTTCTTTAAATTTGTAAATAAAATGTTTAGTTTTGTTTCTTTTTCAGTGGGAGGTGAAGGCCCCTATGCCCTCTATGTGTTTTAGGTCCATCTGTAAACAAATCAGCAAAATGCACGAAGCTGTCCTTGACATTTTGTTGCCAGATCAAATCAAGGTCAGTTCTTACCGGTAGTTTTTAGTTCTACTAGTCAGAGACCAGAAGAGCTTATGCGATGGTAAGGTGTCCGTCGTCCGTCTATCTGTCTGTCTAGCTGTTTAGCTGTCTATGTAAACAATTTTTCAAAATGCTACTTTTCTTACAGTTTTGGTCCAATTTTAATATAATTTGGCAAACAAGTAGACTACACTAAGATACATAAAATAGTTCACCGGTTTTTGATTTCAATGAACGGTGTTGCCATGGTTACTAAAAATAGAATTTTCTTTGTAATTCCTTTAAAACGTTACTCCTTCTACAGTTTTGGTCTGATTTTAATATTATTTAGCACACATGTAGACTACACTAAGATACATAAAGTTTGATGGCAATGGCTTTTTTTCTCATCCTTTGTTATAAGTACAAACCAGTAGAGCTACAGTCTAGACAGAGACTTCTGATTAACCAGTAATATCGTATATGTATCATTTAAAATACGCCAACATTACATGTTTAAACTTCAGTTGTGTTATTTGTTACTATTTTCATGTTGTTGTTTTTTCAAATATGTTCTATGTACTAATCCTGGGTTTGTGTTCGTGCATTAAAACAATTCGGGAAAAATTCAAAAATGATGAAGAAAAAAATATATTTATAGAAAATAGTAAAGTTAGTAAATCATGATCATGTCTTCATATTCTCACTTGTTGTTTGTCTGTACATGTATTACAGGAGCTATTTACCAAGATTAACAGCTGTTTTAAGAAGTTGATCAGACAGCAGTTAGTTACACTAGAAGTCTCCAAAAATGGAGGACCACAACACGGGTAAATATCTGACTTCAACATGGGTAAAAATCTGTTCTGAACATGGGAAAGTATCTGACCTCAACACGGGTAAATATCTGACCTCAACATGGGTAAAAATCTTACCTCAACACCCATAAATATTTGGCCTAAACACTGGTAAATATCTAAACTCAACATGCGTAAATATCTGAACTCAACATGAGTAAATATCTGAACTCAACATCAGTAAATATCTGACCTGAACACAGGTAAATATCTGTCCTAAATAGTGATGGGACATCGGTTAATTTTCATAATCGATCATTGGTTGGAATCGGTTACTGCTTCCGATGCGATTTTACCGATTATAATCGGATGTCATAGTTTGGTATATAAAAAGCAGCCTGTGACATTTATTTCAAATTATTTCTTTAACACGGATTTATAAAGTATGTAATTTATTGTTTTTGTTGTTGTTTTGCTTATTTCACACTTAATTTATACATACAATGTCATGCATGGTTTAAACTTAACTAAAATTTCCACTAGGTTTTCTCAAGTTTCAAATTTAGGAGCTTACATCTAAATCTACAATCTCTGTGATTTTTTAACCCTTTGAATATATCACTGGGTCAATTAATTAAAGTCTAGATATAAAGTGCATTTGTTTAAAATAAAAATTGATGTTCAAATTACTTTGTAAAATAAATTTCACATAAATATTTCATCATAGAAAATGAAATTGAATTTAATTAACAATTTTACTATCTTTTTTTGCAAGGTTATATTCTTAATCCCCTTTTCCTGGTCATTGGACTACACCATCACATGAATAAGATATTTTTTTTTAGTTTAAATATTTTTGAAACTTATCTGGAATAAGTAGAAGCCTAATAACACTTCAATTTCTTAAGACTGAGTAATTGGGAATAATTTAATTGGAGATCTACCACGTATAATCGATGCACAGAGGCATGGAGGAAATTCGGATTAGAAAAAAAGACGATCGTTTTCAAGATTTCACAAATCATGTAGAACTGGTAAATGGATTAGATGTAGGGTATTTACGAACAATAGGACCATGTTACTTTTATTTTTTTAATTGATTGGAATTTTTAAGGAAAAAAAAACATGGGGAAAAGCGTCTGTTTTCAGTAAGGGGACTGGACCGTCCTGCAGATTTTTAATTCGCCACGTGGGCGAACAAGTTATAAATTTTATGAGCCTACACAAAAATTTACTCGTGGTTCCTAAGCATTTTTGCTTCGTGCAAGTTGGGAAGTATTTAAAGCACATGCCAATTTTCTTTCATTAAGAATAAATATATTTTAAACTAGAAATAAATATAATTCTGGAATGTACTTTATTAGAAGTATTAGTATGTTTCCGATGATCGATTATGAAAAATTATAATCGATCATCGGAATCGGTAGCATTTTTTCGTCGACAATTCGATGATTTCCAATTATCGGTACAACACTAGTCCTAAACACGGGTAAATATCTGACCTCAACATGGGTCAATATCTGACCTCAACACGGGTAAAAATCTGACCTCAACACAAAAAAATATCTTACCTCAACACAGGTAAAAATCTTACCTCAACACACGTAAATATCTGACCTGAACACAGGTAAAAATCTTACTTCAACACAATAAATGTCTGACCTGAACACAGTTAAATATCTGAACTCACAATGGGTAAAATTCTGACATCAGTATGCCATTGGGTAAAAGAGTTATATATCTGACTTCAAAAAATACACTTTAAGATATGAATATGCTACCAAATATCTCTCTACACACTGATGTATGTAGCTTAAAATCCTAAACTGAAAGGTATTTTTGTGATTTCAGACTGGTGATGTCCGACTTAGCGTTCTATTCGGGAACATTTAAAACTTTACGAGGGTTGGAGAGTTTAGCACAAGACATGAACGAAGTGTGGGACGTCAGGTGACAGCGCCCTCTACAGTCTGATGTTGTCATTATTTCTCTGTGTGCAATAATAAGACACTGGTCATTGAAGGGGAGACCACTCACTCTCTCATGTCAACATGTTCTAAGTTATTATAACGGCATTTTTAAAAACCAAACTTTTTTATTCGTATGCATTTTATGAGACAGTTTATTCTCTGATGTCTGTGATTTCTGAAGCTAAAATGTGTCAGTAATATTTATACAAATAATAAAAATTATTTATTGACATTTTTGTTTCTTTTTTCCCGACTTTTTCATGAGATTTGGGTCTTTAAAAAAAATTTAGGGATAAGTTTGGAGCATTTTTCTTTCATAAAAATGTAATGATGCCATATTTGCTATCATAAAAAAACAGTGACATTTTGGAGATCAGTCTAAAGAACATTTAGGCTTTGAAATGGTGTACATGTAGCTGTACTGTGCCTATCTTTCTCTAATAAACTTTTATCAGGATGATGTAAAGAAGATCCAAGAATCCAAATCAGAAAAAAATCATTAGGAATACATTTGGTGCTACAAAAAATCAAACTGTAGAACACATTACAAGAAATTAAAAAAAAATGTACATGTACCTTTTTGTGAGCTCAGTGCTCACAACTACTTTAGTTTGAAGATGGATTACCCAAAAGCATCGCGAAAGAGAATCTTAAAAGCATCTACATGTACCAGCCTACCAGGTAAAAAATTTAAATTAAGATTTTATTAACTAATAACAAACTAAGAAGAAAAAAAAAAACAACAGCAAGGCCGTATTTGATGAAGAAAAAGGGCGTATAAGGCAAGGACAATCCCCCGCTTTGAGACAAAATATTTCTCAATTTTCAGAATTCACAGAAAAATTATATTTTTCTATAATCATTTTCTCAGTAATGCCATCCTCAAAACATGTTATTTTATTTTTCTGAAGGACTTATTTTTTTATTTTCTTTATTTCAAAGTTGACAGGAAGTTGAGTGGAAAATGGGTTTTCTAGAGCTATAAAAAATGAATTTTGAACATGAATGGGTCAAGTCTCTATTCTTCTTTAACGCTTTAATGATGGAAACATAAATGTGAAATTTATTTCATTTGTCCACAAAATAGAATTTGAACCAATTCTATATGAAAATCGAAAATTTCTGAAAAAATTTACGCTTCAACAAACCCGTTTGTTTAAATCACACTGACAGACGTTGCTAATGCATATACTTCATAGCGTAGTGGTTAAAGTGGTCGGTCTCCGACCAAACCCTGCGCTATGGAGAGAGTTCGAATCATACGACAACCTTTTTCTTTTTTGTTTTCACATATCTTAAAAACATGAGTAAAAAATTAATTATTGATATACTATTAAAACAGTGAAATACAGAATTAAATGTGTAAAAGATTATATAAATAATTTAATTTAGAAAATATAACTTTTAGAATTGAGAAATGCCTTTTATCAGAGCGGGGGATTGTCCTCACCTTGTACGCCTCCATTCTTACATGTATATTGGAAGTATTTTCTGGAAGTGTAGTTTTATTTACATATTAATAGATTAATTGGTAAAAAAAAATCAGTCAAAGTGACTCGGGTGAGCATTGTGGTCTGTAGACCTCTTGTGTTCTTGATGGAGCCAAAGTAAATAGAATATGTGGAAACAAAAGAAGAAAAAAATAAAGGAAAGAACAAACTAACAACGAAAAGAATTGAATTTCAGCCTTTCTTTTAGCTAGGTGTACAATGTTTTATGATATTTTGCAGGATGGATTTTTGGAGTGGCTGACTTCCAGTGAATTTGTTGCTTTGTCTCGAGAGGTTGAGAAGTTTATCACTGATTGTGAGACCATTAGTGGTCGTCGCTGTATGTCACTGCATGAGATTCTGTCTACAGTCACAGGTGTGCTCTACACTATAGTTTGTAAGCTACTGGAAATGATGAATGAATATCATGGAGTTAATGGTGGATGTATGAATCTTACCCTTTTTATTTTTGAATTCTGCAGGCACTTAAATTTGTGAACAGATTTCATGAAGAAAGACAGACTAAACTCAGGTAATCATTGCAATGAAGATAGTTTATAGGGTAAATTCTCTGTGATTTATTTTGGAATAACTGCTTATGAAAACATGTAAGAATTTCAGCATTTATAAGAATCTTTTCTGTTATCGTAGCCTCATTTTGGACAATCCCTGATGAGCGATGGAAACAAGCAGATCCGCGACGTCCTAGCAGAATTTCTAGAGCTCGTTAATCATATCACACAAACAGGTAAAAATCATTGTACACAATGTATATCAAGAAAAAAGCTCACGTTAATGTTTTTAAAGTAATCTCAAAAGTCCTTAGATTATGCAATGCATCTCAGCTTATAAAACATAGCATTTGCTTTATAAATATTTTTTAAACCAGAAATAGAATAAGTACCATGACTGTATTTATAATAAATTGTTGGACTTATAACATTTTTCAGGCTTGTTAAGTCTACCAGAAAGGACTGCAGATTCAGGTATGTTCCTTCATTTTGTATTTATTTTCTAACTGATTATTATTCATAATACAAGTTCTAAATGAGTACTGTAAACCAAGTATTGTACTGTCCATTTTTTATTTGTAGTTGACAGGTTGTGAACTAATAGGCAACAATTAATTTCTGCAAACAAATGCATGTAATAATTTTGTTTTCTTTCAGAAATGTTTTGTATCAATTTTAAATATTACATATACATGTATCTTTCCATTGACTAGGTAAAATTCTACCGTAAATACTGCTCCTACATTATCCTTGGTGTTCTGTATTTATTGTGTTAGTTTTTTTTGTGATACAATATTGTTACCATAATGGACTTGATAAAATAAGGGATTATAATAAAAACTGCCAGCAGTGGTACTATCTCACAGATCTCGTGAATATTTATTGCATATATATAATACTTGTACTTGGTTTAACTGTTCTACTTCTGCATGATAAGTTATACAGTAAAACTTGGTTAAAACAAAGTCACTGGGACCTATGAAATTATTTGCTATTTCTGTAATTCGTTATATCTGTATAAGAAATTTGTTAAATTTATATAGCTGTGGATCAAAGATACCTGTACTTCGCTTTATCCGTGAATTTGCAATATTTGTGGTCGTACTAACCGAGTTTTACTGTAAATATTATATTTATGATGTGTGTGATGTTACATGTACTATTATATGACTTGTTTCTGTGTTCAGATAAAGGCCCTACAGAAGTGTTGGTTGTTGAAGATCAGACATTTGCAGTTGTACTGTTGTAGGGTAAGTATTTACTTACTTATTTTAATATTTAACTTCTTGGTGTCCCAAAGAACGTGTGAGGCCATAAGGTAGGAAAGGTCTCGTGTGGTACACTGATAGTGCACTTGTTGTCAAAATAGATTGTTGTTTTTCTCTTTTATGGCAAGTTGATTATATGACAAAGAAGCTATTTCTTCTTGTATTGGAAATGTTAATGTTCAGTTTGAGAATATGTTAAACTATGAAAAAAGTCATCTTCCCACACAGCACAGTATAGATGGAGTTTATTTATTTATATTTATTTGTTTATAGGATAGATGTTTATTTGTTTACATTATGTTTATTTGTTTACAGTATAGATGTTAATTTGTTTACAACACAAATGTTTATTCTTGTTTACATGTTTATTTGTTTACAGGACGGTGCTGATGCTGTTGAAGATGATGGTGGAGTATTGTCAATGTGTCAATGACATTCCGTCAGCGGCACCAGATCTGTTGTCTAGACTGGTAGACCTCTTCAAAGTGAGTCTAAACTTCATTAAGACCATTAAATCATTATTTAGGCCAAAAAAAATAATCAATAGTTTCTCAGGCACCGCTGCATCAGTTCAAAAACGGCCGCATTGATCAATTTTATTGACATATTGAAAAGGGAAATAACTCAATTTTCTATTTTTCCAAGTTCAAAAAAAGAAAATCGAGTTATCCCCCTTTTCAGAAATGCTAAGAAAGAAGTTTTTATTAGTAAAACAATATATTTCTTCTTAAACTAAAGTATTTTATCAGTTAACTTTTAAATAAATGTTTGGAATAACATTATTCAATGGTAAATACATATTATAACTTATTTCAGAGAACAAAACTTAAGAAAAAGTAGACATAATCATTTTACTGTACAAATGACTTACTAAAAAAAGGTGTAAAACCTGCTTCCACAAAAAAAAAGCCTGCCTGCCGCATTGAATTTAGGATTTTTTGGCCTGAGAAACTGTTAATTTTTTTTTGGCCTTATATAACAGGGCAATCCCTTACTTTTAAATTAAAATATAATTATGTAAACCATGCTACTTGTTTGTGAAATATCAGAATTAAAATAGGAGGTGACGAAGAAAATGTATGACGTTCAATGTTGTAGATTTTCAATGCAAGAACTTGCCAGCTGGTGTTAGGTGCAGGTGCCCTTCAACTTGTGGGACTGAAAACCATCTCCACAAAAAATCTAGGTAAAATGTGCTCTTACTAAAGCATATCAGTATCTTAATCTTTAACTGCATTTTGTTTGTTGGAAAGAACTTGTTATTGAGAACCAACAGAATAGAGTTTATACAGAACAAAGTTAATCAGAGGAAATTCAGATTGATTCTTTTTGTTCCCAGCTCTGGCTTCCAGATGTTTACAGTTGGTTGTGTACTTCATTCCTAAGGTCCGGATTCATTTTGAGGAGAGACTGGCTTCTAAAAATAAAACAATGCTCAAACACCTGGACCAAGTACAAAAGGTAAACATACAACATTGTATTGTATTTGGGGAAGGAAATTTATATTGTCTAAGTATAGACTTTTAATATATTGATGTGTTTCATAATATAACCTTTCTATAAATGTGATCTTCTACAGTTTGTATATCTGTTAAGTCTACTTTTGCGATCTGTTGTTCTTCTTCATTGTGTGTCCTGAGATAAATTTTGAATAATAACTACCTTTTCTCAAAAACTGCTAAAGGAATTTCAACAAATTTCAACATATGACATCTATGGGTTTTTTTAAAATAATATGGAAACTTAATAAAAAAGAACACATCTTTAAATAAATATTAGTATATATGGAAAGGGTAATAACTCAATATCCTTTTGCCATTTAAAAGATAGAGATTGAGTTATTTCCTTTACAGTATGCCAATAAAATTCATCAGTGGCATGGAAAATTTTACTCTAAAACAATTATTCTCTTATGTAAATTACTCAAGATAATTAACCACATTTTTTTCAATGACTAAGAGAGGCCAAATGTAAGGGGGTAATCCTTGGTTAACATTTATTTACGGTTATTGGGTAACCATTTATTTACAGTTACATGTTGTCAGGGAATTTAGTGACAAATGGAAATATATTAGGCAAGTAAGAAGGTATATTCTTTTAGTTTTTGCAGAGTAACCTGGGTCTATTTTACTGAGGCTAAATGTATGATATGATTAACTTATTCATCATTAAATAATTCTTGCAGATCAATGATAATAAAAAAGAAAGAAAGAACTTAGAATTTATCATTTTAGGTGTGTACATCACATTGTTGATATGGTTAAAAACATCTTTGACTTATTATTAACATTTTTCTTCAATTATAGTTTCATTGCAAATACTTGATTTTCTTCACTTGTCTGTTTTCATTCTGAGCAACAAACAGATTGTCATTTGTATCTATACACAGTCCCCAGGGTCCACGCAGTCCACAGTCTATGTAACGGAGGAACTGTCCATCCTGGTCTATGATGTGGACACAGTCATTCTTATAATCAGCTGTAAGGATGTGACTCTGACTGTCTGTGGTGATTCCTAGTGGATAGAATGGTTGGTTCTTTGGAGCAGGAGTATGTCCAGTGTATCTGAATCTCAGTTTCCCGGCCTGATTGACCACCACTACTGCTTTAGCTCCAAAGTCAGACATACAGATATCCAGGTTCCTGTTTTCTGTTATGTATAAATAAATATTAAAATAACGACCAGATGAATAGAGAGGGATACCTTTATCATCAAACTGAATGGTTTGTTTCTCTGTGGAGCCAGAGTAACAGACAACTTTTGTTTGTTTGGAATCATCACTGTACATGATAACCAGGAGGTCACCAGAGGAGGTACTACAGACACCGTCAGGTATCCAGTTCTGTAGTCTGATCACCTCCTCTATCTTCTCATTCTTCACAATGTTCACAGTTTTATCACTGTAATAACTATAAACCAGATCTCCACTTTTTGTCACTGCTATGTCAGTTGGTCTGTTCCCTGACTTGGTTGTGATTGACTTGAGTAGTGATCCCTGATTGATGCTGTAGAGTTTCATGGTTTTGTCGTCTGCAATTGTCCAGATTTCTTTATCACTCAGACAGGCCACATTGTAAAGGTATCTGTCATACCCAGTGTCTATGGTGGTGACAGTCTCTGGTTCATCAAGCAGCTGTTTGACTGGAGGAGAGAATCCAGCTTCTTGTGATTTCTGTTTTGTCTTCATGCTGTAGCCATGTTTATCTGATGTTAAAGAACTTGATGATACAGTTCCAAACAATTTGCTGAATTCTGCTTGGATTTTTCCTGGAGCAAATTTAGGTAAGGAGGGAACCAATTTTTCTGGAAGATTTCTGTGTCTGTCTATTTCAGACCTGACACTAAATAATTTTGAAATGTTATTAGAATTTACAGCAACATCCATTGAATCAATTTCATCCTTGATGTCAGACATTGTCTTGTTTATTTCATCCAGATGTTTCTGTAGAGTTTGTAACTGTGTGTTTTTTATCTCATCAACTTCAGCTTTAAGTTTCATGACAAGTTTGTCAATTTCTCTGTGCCAGTCCTCTCCATGTTTTGTTATGGCTGTTGAGAGATCTCCATATTCCTTTTGTAACTGACTCATTCTGTTTTGTACATCGGAGGCAATATCCTCGTAGGTTGGGTAAATTGTCTCTTTTAATTCAGTTTGTTCTTTTAAAATCTTATCTTTTTTTTCATCAAGAACCTGTAAAACTTTTAGTAATTTGTGACCTAGATGTTTATCTGAAGTAAGACAGGTGGCACACACAGGTATGTCACATTGTTTACAGTACATTTCACATCTCTCTTTGTTATGCGATTTACATACAGGGTAGAGGGGAGTGGATTTTCTAAGCTGGAATGGAACAATTTCATGTCTTTTGGTTTGATCAGATATCATGTGTTCTCCCACACATGCCTTACACAGGTTGACAAGACATGTATCACAGTGCATCTGTACCACAGCAGTTTTACACAGGTCACATCGCATCACGTCCTGGGCACTGGTACGGGGGTCCATATTGAAACTATAGGCCTAGTATAGACTGAAAAAAAAATGTTAATGTATTTTCTCATAAAACCAGTTACCTCAATAAGACACGATAAAGTTAAAATAAATAAAAAAAAAATAATGTGTGTTTAATGTACTTTTCAAGTCATGGAGGAATAAAAGAACGCAGTTGTAGCATTTTTATAAGGGTAAATATTCAAAAGAACACAAAGTTCTGTGAATTGTATAAAGCAGAGTTGTCTTTTCTTGTCACCCTTACACAGGTTGGGAACACATCCCCTTTAGCGAGATCATCTCGCTATAGCGCGATTATCCCTCTGTAGCGGGAGAAAATACATCTCGGAAAACCGAGATTTGTACCGAGATTCAAACTGTAATCGAGTTAACTTCTGAAAAAGGAAAATCAGGGAGTATGTTAACCCATGTGATAAATATTTACTGTCTCATCTCAATAAATGTGCTTCAAAATATTGCCTCTATAGCTGCAAATCATGGAAATTAATATAAGTTTATTAACAATAGCGTAGACTTCCTACGGAGGACCACAGGTGATAATTATCAGTACAACTAACTTACCTCGGTTATACAGTTATTGTAATTGCATGTTTACCATATTTCTTTTAATACACCTGCTTGAAAAGCGGGAGTATATATACAGCATGATATAGTGATGGGGTGTCCGTCACTTTAGACTTTCCATAGGGCATGACGATCTCGACACGAAGTCTGTTTGGTGACCTATAAATTCCAAATCGCCTGATTGATTGATATAAAGTCCCACCTTCTTACTGTAAGAAGCACACTCATTGGTTCTTTGCTTCACTCGTCAGAGTTTCAAGGATCTTCTAACTGATACATGTATATTATTAAATTTTTCTGTATATTTTACCCGTGAAAATAATAAGTTCAGTGTCAGTTTTAAATTCTCGTCCTACGTAAATTAATTAACCATAGAAAATATTTTATTCTTTACTATTGCACTGTCTCAAACTTTGCAAGTTATATTGGAAACGTGATATTTCAGACGACTAGAGATGGTACATGTAGATGGACAGAAAGGTGGGGTGCGGGGGGGGGGGTACTAGAAACAAATACAGTAGGTAGGTAACTAAAGCATTTTTAAATCTTTACAATTTTAATTGAAAGTCTTATCGGTGATCAATTATGACTCGATCTTTTAATAAGGAAGCTATTAAAGGTGACAATAGTCTCCAGATATTCTTTCAAAATAAAGAATGTCTTTACCAGTATTCATCTGCCGCCAAAATACCGCTGAAATTTTGTCGACTTGGCATTTAACAATAACAACCAACACTTTTAGTATTTTTTTAATTTATTTGATTGGGGGGGGGGGGCAGAGGTTTCAGACCCCCCCTTTTTTTTAAAGATTAAAAATGCCACCTGGTCTGTGTGCTTTCCTGTAGTTTATGTTTTGGAAAGTATCTGATTCCCTATTAAAATTTACACATTTTAACTTATGCATGATCCCAACTTGTTTTCAACGCAATTAAAGTGACCTCAAACGTAGATCTAGAACTGTTCATTGCCATCAGTAAAAACATTAAGAATTTATGTCATTAAAATACGAATACCTAGGGAACTTCTTTAAATTATAATTAACAACACGTAAGGAGCAACACATAATTAGCTGCAATTTCAAAAATGCAATTTTGCATTTCTGTTTTTCTCATTTCGTATAGTTATTAAATTTAATTCAAGGTAGCATGTTTATTTACACTTGCAATAGGCACGTTTCTGTGTTAATGAAAGATGGGTAAGTGGTAACCGAGAAAATTCGAAGCTACCCCCCCCCCCCTTTCTACCTGCACGAAATAGAATTTTCAGGTTTGGACAATGGTCAAACTCCCCACTTTTTTGCATGTCAATTTTTTTTTTCAGGTTGATTTTTTTCTTTGAATTACCAATCCCCCCTTTTTCCAATCTGCTTCCGACGCCGTTAAATCATGCTTTCCTGAATTTACAAGTTTACCATGCATCAACATTTGTACGAAGTCAATATCGGTTAGAATCAATATAAACTTTTTTTTTCATTAATTTCTTTTCAATACTCCGTTAAATTAATGGTCTACCCATTTTCTATACACATTTAGGTTATATCATGACTTTTCCACAAACTTTACAACCCTGTTGCGCTTCCGTACTTCTTTGCGTCAACTAAAGGTCAAATATTTAAGCAAATATCATCGGTTTCTAAAGAGCTTTATTTTTAACTTTTGTTCAAGAATGGAAAGGTTAAGCTAAGACCCTAACGAATATAATGTGGATAAATATACATATTTTATATGGTTCAAAAACAAATATGACTGTAAATCTTGGAACCTTCGCTAAAAAGGCACGATTTACACGTGGATTTCAGCATCTTATTCTCACACGCAGCAGTGATTGTCTAGAATTTCTGGCCAATATTGTCAGTTTTTTTGTAGTTAATTCACGCTTCAATGCAGCTTTCTCCCGGATTTTCAATATGCACGAGATTTTTGATTATTTTATAACGAAAATAACAAAATTCCCGTTTATGGTAATGTTTTATCTCCCGCTACAGCGGGATAATCGCGCTTTAGCGAGATGATCTCGCTAAAGGGGATGTGTTCCCAACCTGTTACAATAAACAAGTTCTCACTGCTATCTCTAATGTAAATATTGCATTTAGGAGTTTAGAAATCATGTGATGTAAACATGTAGGTTACAAAATTCAACTGATAAAAATATACACCCCCTGTTTCAGTCATACCTTTAACGATCTCCATGACCTTGATTACATTACGTGATCAAGAAATATGTTAAAGATCAAGAAAGGAATATATAGATCATGTTACATGCAAAATATTGATTGGACAAATATTGTTTGTCTTTTAAAAATTAAAAAAAAAATCAAATAACAAAATTTATCAAATGAATCAACCAAAAATTATTACCTGACTTGAATGGCGTCTGTCTTGTTGGCCAAATCCTGTACAAATATCACGTGACCCACCTGTGTTATCTACCTGTCAGGTATTTTCAGACTTCCTGGTCTGTATATACACTGGGTATTTAATTTTTTGAATTGTTTACGCTGCTTATTTTTAACATATCCCTAAAATATTTAATCGTATTTATACCCATGACACAAGATCATTTTCTAACAAGTTAACAATTGGATGATATAATTTCATTGAACAATTGAGACTTCCTATCTTACATTTGTAATGAAGCAGATATTTGAGCTTTTTATACTTTTATGGGAGTGGGGGTTTCATTTTGTTTAAATGTAAAGTAATTCTGTAGTTTTAATGGTCAGGCAGACTTGTAAGTACAGTAAAACTTGGTTAGTGTGAACATGGATATTGCAAATTCATGGATATAGCAAAGTTGTCTTTGATCCCTAGCTATTCAACTAAGGAATTCCTTATACGGATGTAAGAAATAACAGGTATAGCAAGTAATTTCCAGGTCCCAGTGACTTCGTTATAACTGAGTTTTACTGTAATATAAACAGCAGCTAAAAATACATGTACATTTTATATAATTTTTTATTAAAAATATCAATGAAAAAGTAGGACAGGCCAGTAGATAAGTGACTTTTTGCTTATTTCTGACTAGTTTCAAGTTGAAGCATTATATTGTTCTAAGTTTGATGATATTAATTATGCCCCACTTCAAAGAAGGGAGGGCATATTGCTTTGCTGCTGTCTGTCGGTCCACTTAGTTTCCGTTCATTTTCTTCGCAACCGTTGCACATACTGATATGAAATTTAGTATACAGATTTATCACATAAATATCTAGTTCAAGTTCTGTTTCGGGTACAATCGCGCCATTTTTGACAGAGTTATGCCCCTTGGACTTAGAAAAATCCCAATTATTTGCTGTTTCCGTTCATTTTCTTCACAACTGTTGCACATACTGAGATAAAATTTAGTATACAGATATAACACATGATTATCTAGGTCAAGTTCTGGTTTGAGTACGATTGCGCCATTTTTATTGACAGAGTTATGCCCCTTGGACTTAGAAAAATTCCAATTAATTGCAGTTTCTGTTCATTTTCTTCACAACCTTTGCATATACTGAGATGAAATTTAATATACAGATTTAATATCTAGGTCAATTTTTGTTTTGGGTATGATCGCACCATTTTTCACAGAGTTATGCCCCTTGGACTTAGAAAAATTTCAATTATTTGAAGTTTCCGTTCATTTTCTTTGCAACCGTTGCACATACCATAATGAAATTTTTTGTACAGATATATCACATTAATATATCTAGGTCAAGTTCTGTTTTAGGTATGATTGCACCAGTTTTGACAGATTTATGCCCCTTGGACGTGGAAAAATTTCAATCATTGCTGTTTCTGTTCATTTTCTTTGCAACCGTTGCACATACTGAAATGAACTTTTGTATACAGATATATCACATTAATATCTAGGTCAAGTTCTGTTTTAGGTATGATTGCACCATTTTTGACAAGAGTTATGCCCCTTGGACTTAGAAAAATACCAATTATTTGCTGTTTCCGTTCATTTTCTTTGCAACCGTTGCACATACTGAAATGAAATTTAGTATACAGATAAAACACATGATTATCTAGGTCAGTTCTGTTTTGGGTACAATTGTGCCATTTTTGACAGAGTTATGCCCCTTGGACTTGGAAAAATTCCAATTATTTGGGGGAGGGGGCATAAGTGTTTTACAAACATCTCTTGTTATGGAAATACAGAGAGTGCCAACATATACAGACAATTAAAATTACTTCCAGTGTTGTTGCGGTTTACCAAACAAACTTTATGTTGATTCATATTCTTCCTATTTATTCATTTCTATCAATTAGATATTGTTTTATTATACATATCTTGCATATTACCATTCTATGAATCCTTTACAGATTGTATCATACTCAGGTGACCATTATGGCCTGTGGACCGCTTGTGTGTTTTAGGTGAAGCAGTATATTTGAAATTTTATTGGTCATTACTTCTAACTGTGTTGAGTTTTATTGTTATTTCAGGATTACTGTGACCACATTAAGGAGATAATAAACAAACTTGTTACTGTCATGTAGGGAGTCATAGCTCAACAACTGTCAAAGGTCAGTTCTAAGGTCAAAGATCAGTATAGAGGCCATAGGTCATACATAATGAATGTATCTATTGAATCTGACCATATTTTAAAGATTTCTATTTATTACATATTTACTTTTTCATTCTAAATTTAAGGCAAAAGCTTCTTTTATAAATGGAATGTTTCATTTTGTTTCTTTTTCAGTAAAATAATGATTTTTGTGTATTTTGTGTGTTTTGTTTCTTTTTCAGTGGGAAGTGAAGGCCCCTATGCCCTCCATGTGTTTTAGGTCCATCTGTAAACAAATCAGCAAAATGCATGAAGCTGTCCTTGACATTTTGTTGCCAGATCAAATCAAGGTCAGCTCTCAGTTTAACCAGTAGTATTCAACATTTTAAATTTAAAAGATGCCAAAAGTTTATGATTAACTTTCAATTGTGCAAGTTGTTACTTTTTCATGTATTTTTTAAATACATAGACACTCTTCTAGGTTATGTGTTCATGCATAAAACAGATCAGGCATTTAGAATTTGTGAAGGAAAAAATTTATCCATTGAGAATGGCAAAGTTCATTAATCATGATCATTTTTACGAGCTCTCACTGGTTGTTTCTTTATATTATAGGAGCTCTTCACAAAAATTAACAGCTGTTTCAAGAAGCTGATCAGACAGCAGTTAGTTACATTAGAAGTCTCTAAAAATGGGGGACCACAACATGGGTAAATATCTGACCTCAACATGTGTAAATATCTGACTTCTACATGGGTATATATCTGACCTCTACCTGGGTAAATATATTGATATCAACATGGGTAAATATCTGATCTCAAGATTGGAAAATATCTGACCTCAACATACGTAAATGTCTGACCTAAACACGGGTAAATATCTAACCTCAACATACGTAAATATCTGACCTAAACACGGGTAAATATCTTATCTCAATATGGGTAAATATCTGACCTCAACACGAGTAAATATCTGATCTCAACATGGGTAAATATCTGACCTCAACATGGGTCAATATCTGACATCAACATGGATAAAAATCTAACCTCAATAATTCGGTAAATATCTTACCTTAACATAGATTAATATCTGACCTCAATGTGGGTAAATGATCATGAAGCATGCCAGCGTGAAGCATTGTAGATTATGTCCTCATGAATCTTCAAAAATGAAAATCATTTCTTAATTATTATTTTAATGTTTTTCTCCATATTAATTCTTGCCCCTATATTCCAATAAATGAACATTAAATTTACACAGTGCTCTATGTTGCTAAATTATCTTTGTAATTTCAGACTGGTGAAGTCCGACTTAGCATTCTATTCCGGGACATTTAAAACTTTACGAGGGTTGGAGAGTTTAGCACAGGACATGAACGATGTGTGGGACGTGAGGTGACAGCGCCCTCTACAGTCTGGCATGGTCATTATTTCTCTGTGTGCAATAATAAGACACTGGTCATTGAAGGGGGAGACAACTCACTCTCTCATGTCAACATGTTCTAAGTTATTATAATGGCATTTTTTAAAAACCAAACTTTTTATTCGTATGCATTTTATGAGACTGTTTATTCTCTGATGTCTGTGATTTCTGAAGCTAAAATGTGTCAGTAATATTTATACAAATAATAAAAATTATTTATTGACATTTTTGTTTCTTTTTTCGATTTTTTCATGAGATTTGGGTCGAGAAAAGAATATTAGAAATGAATTAGGTGCATTTTTCTTTCTTAAAAATGTAATGATGTATATATGCTATCATAAAAAAAACTGTGACATTTTGATGATCAGTCTAAAGAACAAGGTTTTGAAGTGGTGTAGCTGTACTGTGCCTGACATTCTCTAATAGACTGTTATCAGGATGATGTGAAGAAGGATCCAAAGGAAAAAAAATCATTAGGAATACATTTAGTGCTACAAAAAACAAATTGTAGAACACATTGCAAGAAATTAAAAATGTACCTTTATGTAAACTCAATGTTCTGCCTCACAACTACTTTAGGTTGAAAATGGATTACTGCATCACAAAAGAGAATTATAAAAGTATCTACGAGTACCAGGCACTGAGTACCAGGTAAACAGTTTAAATTTAATTTTTTTTGAAAATTAATTGCAAACTAAGAAAACAAACTTAGTTTGTAATTTAGGAATTTTCTTCAGATGTTAGTTCTTGTACTGTGAAGAGGCAGCTGATGTAATGATCACGGAGGCTGAATATGTTACTGTACAAACCAACCTCAATGAAATGTTGTGTGCCGTGTGTGACCACGCCCACGATCAACGTGTCAAGGTCATTGTAGCCAGGGCAAAGGTAAGTGTCTATTGCTTGAAATATATTTGCTTTGTAATTTACAAGTGAGCTTTTCTTAACACCCATTATCTAACGTCCATTTGTCTGTATTAAAATTGCCATGGAAAAAGGAGAAACTAGATTTTACAATTGAAAGTCAAGCCGCCTTCCAAGTGAAGATATAATCAAGTACAGGCAAAAATAGGGTAGGGTCATTAAAATAT
>NW_026937453.1:0-7889 GCF_032062105.1 Saccostrea cuccullata | reverse complement strand
TTCAATTATTTAAATCCATTTAACTTCTCCAAAATACAATTTTTTCCATAAAATTTGTCAACAATTTGCATAATTAGTTCCAAATTATCCAAAAAGTGCCAGTAAATTGATTAACGTGAGATTTGACCTTTGACCTCATAGGACACAGACTACCAATTATTTTGCTATACATTCCTTTATACTATAAAAAATGATTAAAAAAATTACACCAGCTCAACTTACCTGAAACTTGGCACAGAGTAAGAAGAATTCAAGTCCAAAAATTTTTCAGACTCTCAGGAAAATTCATCGCATGCAGTTCCTGCTAAGGCATCGCAAATAACCCCTACCCTGCTTTTTTCACTTTCTCTTCGGGGAAAGGGTAAATAGGGGCCTCTTTACACCCTTCCTACTACGCGCGCAAGTGCAAAATTTCACATATTAACAATTTTATATTTTTTTTCAAACCCTCTCCTTTCCATCTATACCCAAAAATAACATCAGTCCACCCCATAAACACCCCAAAGAATTTTTAAGAAAAAACCTCTATTTTTAAACTGGAACTACTTGAGTGGTCAATGAAATAGGGGTAAAATTAGTAGTCTGTAACCCTTTGTCTTACCAAGTTTAAGGTAGCTATGACGTCACAGCCTACTCCACTGCGTTACGAAGCATGAAACGGTTCGAGGATTTATGTACTAAGGCTAAGTTTAAGGTAGATACCGACAATCTCTCACCAGAGGGCGCGCTCCGCTTACACCTCTGTTGTCGTCTAAAAAGTAGCGCGGGTTGTCAAATAATTATTTGTCGACAAAATTGTTAGACATTGATTGTTTTGTATGATTTCTCAATGATGTTACGTGTTTTAAGCTCTCTGGTAGTAGATATTTCCTGACTTTTGTCTCCTTGGTTTCAAAAATGAAAATATGTGTAAAAATCAGAACAAAATAGTGCAGTATATTTGAAGCTATTTTAATATATATATAAATTTTGAAAGAACAAAAGAAGTGCTACAGATTGATATTTCTAATTTCATTTAAGAAAAAATACCAAGTTGGTGGAAATCTATAATTTATTTACGTTTTACAAGATTCTTGTAATTTAGACGATAACAGAGGTGTTGGAGCGATGAGCGTAAAACGCCCTCTGGTGAGAGATTGAGATACCGATAGCAATCACGTGATAGGAAGAATTCGCATAATTGCACGTGCTTTTTTTCCGGATTCCGGAATGCCGTCAAATAAAATCTCCATTTACACATTATTGTCTATGCTACAAGATGGCCGACGAAGCGATCGAGAAATATTTCCTCGACTTAAAAAAACAAAGTTGAAGTTAACGTACGTTTTAAATCTTTACGGTTTTCGACATTGAAGAATCTTCATGAGAATCAAAATAGAAGTGATACTGAAGCCGAACATGAACATAATTTTGGTGAAACTACTCCTTGTCCAGTGTCCGCTGCAGCACCACGTGGGTACACCGGTATCGACTGTATAGACATTTTAAAGACCATGACCCTACAGATGTTAATTTGTATGACGGAAGAAGTAAAATTTTTGCAGAAAAGATTTTTTGTATGCTGTGTCCGTGCCAGATACATAAGGTGAATATTCACGACTTTAGTATATCGATCATGACCATGGTGCTTGTTTGTTTACGCACGTCTGGTACCAGTATATTTAGCTTCAATTAAACAATAAAAGCTTTCTTTGTTTGTTATTACTGGAATGAACGGAAGCAGCTGTTGCAGAAAAAATACATAACCCGCGTAAGCAGGATATGTTAATTTTTTCTGCAATAGCTGCACCGTTCATTCCAGTAACAACAAATAAAGAAAGCATTTTATTGTTTATATTTATATCTGTTTAAATAATCAATTAAAGTAGGATTAAAAAGATTAATTATTGTATTAATGAAGCGAACCGTTCATTCCAGTAACAACAAATAAAAAGCATTTTATTGTTTATATTTATATCTGTTTAAATAATCAATTAAAGTAGGATTAAAAAGATTAATTATTGTATTAATGATGCGAACGTCTTTATACGTTTCATTGATGGAACAGCCACTGATTAAGAAATCTGTACAGGCGACATGCCTACTGTAGTTTATGCAGTGATGAACGCAATGGGGTTTCTTAAGAAATAAAGAAGAAAATATTCAGTGGATGTAAATATTTACCAATAACCTACATAGATTTTTTTTTCCCTTTCTAAAGTCATAGTTTTATTTAGCTAAAAATTAAAACTTATTTCCTGGCCAGACTGTAACTTCTAGAATAGAAAAATAAAGCTGGACGTTTCTGGTGTCAGAACATGATAAAGGCCGGATAGGTAAAAAATGAAAAGTAATTATACTTATCTGTGCCTAACACACGAGGTGGTGTTTAGTTACTCAGATCAAAAAATGGAAAATACATATTTTGCTTAAATTTTTCAAATGCAGAAATGTATGAACTTTCTCTGCTTTGGATGGCGGATGCTTTTTAATTATTATCACCCGGCCTTTTATAAATGATGAAATGACAAGCAAATTATAAAAAGTTGCATTGAAAAAAAAGAAACAACTTTAGGATCAAGTGACAAAAAATTAGATAGTCGTGTACAGGAAAAAAAAAAACTATTTTTTTTTAGCCTTATGTAATATTTATGTACCTGTAATAAATTTATGTATGTATTTGTTTTATGCTCAAAAGGGCCCTGATTATAAACAGATATCATATTCATAGATTATAAAAGAAACATTTAATACTACAGGTGAAGCAAGCTATGAACTAGACAGTGTATTCAGCTTTCTCTGCTGAAATAATGTGACCAAATCAAGTGTTACCTGGAAAGAGGAATGTCAAGGGTGCTTTTTACATTAACTCCAAAATAGCCATTGGTTTGTATTTTTTTCTTTCAATTTACACTTGCACATACATGTATATCAGGGAAAATACAGAAATATTTTTCAAGGGGGTGGTAAACAGGAGGTGTTTTATCATACATGTATTAAAAATTTTAATTTATGATTTTTAGTCCTTGTATTTTTAATTTGAACACCATAATGTACAAACAGTATTATTGTATACATATAGAAGCATTTTCTTAACAAAGTCAATAATTTCTCGAAGATCATATTAATATTTTAGGAAAGTTCAAGCCAGATCTGCGACAGCAAACTGAACATAAAGTGGCATACTTGTGTGTCAGGAAACGAGGGGAAAAGTATGGCTGTACTGAGAATCTAACCGGGGATCCCTGCATCACTACTTACAAGTAGGTGTTCTATTGACTTAAACACATATATGGGTTTAAATTTTTTGTGTATAAACATATAAAAAGTCATGTTGTAAATTGAATTAAAATTAATAACCAAAATAATTGTAAAATGTAAAGATGTTTTCTAACTTGAATGAAATTGTTTTAACTAAAGCACTAAAGAATTGGTATGAAATATGAAGAAGTCAGTATTGTTAAAAAAAAATTGTAATTGACATGGTTTTTTAATAATATTACTCTTTCACATTATCATAGCTAAATTTGCAAAATAAATCAAAATTGTTAATAAATTCTATATCTTTTTTTTTAAATAGATCAATCTATTTACTTTATTTTATTTTCATCATGTTACAGATCCCATGGAAATATGGATCCTTGGCTAATCAAGTGTCATCTGCAGTGTTACAAAAGAATATTGGATTTATATCAAAAGGTAATTAGGGACAAAACTGAATTTTAAAAAAATGGAATAAGATGTAAAAACAAAAGTATTTTAATTAAGGTCTTCCGTTTCAGACGGAAGACCTTATAGTGATTCTACTGTTTTTTCTTTTTATTATTATTAATTTTTTCCCTTTTTGTTTTGTCGATTTCTCAGAGATGACTGGATGGATTCAGATGAAATTTTTCAGGGATTATAGAGAGTTAAAATAGTTTTCAAATGAGGTTTTCAGTTTTTCAAAATTCACTTCCGGTCGTCAGTTATGTCTGATTTCCGCTTTTTCAAAAATGTTTTGTCTAGTATATCTCAGAAACAGTAAAAGATTACGACACCAAACGTATATGAGTAATAGATCTTGATTAGTAGGCAAAACCAATTGGGTTAACATCATCCGCCGTCACTTCCGGTCGTCACAGGAAGTGATAAAAAAAATCTAAATTTTCAACTTTTTATTTTTTGAAGATTTTTTTGCATCACATTATAGCATCTTGTTTGTAGTTTAAAAATAAATCAGTCCCACCAAAAAAAAAAAAATTGGTTAAAAGAAAAATATATTTTTAGTTTTTTTCTCTCCCATAAATATTTTTCATACTAATGTTTTTAAATGAATTTGGATATGTTATTAAAAAGTAGTCTACAAATAAATTCGAAAATTTTACTTCCGGTAGGGTTTTCCCCGGCCCTCAAAATAAAGTTATCTTTAAAATCTGTTAACGGTAAAAATTAAAAAAACTTATTAAGTATAATTTTAGTAGGCAAAATCAACGGTGAAAAGATGTCTCCACATTTTCCCGGTTTCCAAAGTAAAAAAAATAAAATTTCAACTTTTTTCATAATTTTTCAACTTTATAGCATTTTATTTTTTTTTGAAAATTTCAAACCACCAAAAAAAAAAACCTTCCCGGTTATAAAGGGAAATTTAATTTTATTTTTTTTCTTTTCCCAAAAAATTTTTCAAAAAGTATTTGAATGTTTTTTGGGAATTTTTATTTAGATGAAATTTAAAAGTTAAATTTTGAAAAATTATTCCCCCCATATTTCAATATGTCTTAAAAAATTAGAATTATCATTGCTAATATGAAATGGTGGGGTTTAAAAAAATTAAATTAAAGTATATATGGTATAAAGGAAACCCCTTTAAACAAATCGTTGCTGTCATTTCCCGGGTTTGTCCATATTGATCAAAAAATAAAAAATTTCAACTTTTCTTCTTTTAAATTTTTTTGCATCACTTTATTATTTATTTGTTGTTTCAAAAGCACATCCCAAGGGAAAAAAAATATCAACTTCCGTTTAAAAAAAAAATACATGTTTTGAGTTTTTTTCTTTCCCATGAATATATTTAATTTAAATATTTTAATGATTTTTGTATTTTTTAAAATAAATCAATAATTTTAATACCCAAAAAATTTATTTCCCGGTTTGCTACTTCCTGTCCTAAAATCAAATTATCATTGCTAATTCGTTAATGGAAGATTTTAAAAAGACAAAAACTAGTGTGGAAACCATATAGAAACAAATCCTTTAATTTAAATGTGTGTCACTTCCTTCCAAATATAAAAAATGAAATTTAATTTTTTTATAAATTTTTTTTTTCCTTTATTGCATTTTATTTGAGTTTCAAATTATCATACCGGCAAAAATTAATTTGGTTTAAAGAGAAAAAAAATTTTTGAGTATTTTTTTTTCCCCAAAAATATTTCTTATTGTTAAAATTACAAAAAATAGAAAGACCTTATTTGTTGTTAGCAAAAAGTTTTAGTTCCAATAAAATTGGGTTAATTTTTAAATCTTTGGTGTACACGGGAATTTTTTTTTATTTCCCAAAATTTATCCTTTGGTATCAATCTTGAACAGTTTGTCGATTTTTGTTTTTCACTTTTATTTTTTTTCCTTTCCCCCATTTTTGGTTAGTTGGGGCCTACATTTAGAAAAAAATATTTATTTTATCCTTGAAAGTTTTTTTAATTAAAGACAGTTATTAATAAAAAATTTTTTGGGGAGAAATGCCCCCAATTAATGAGGCTTACTTTAACTTTTAATTAAAAAAATTCATACATTTATAAAAATTATCTAAAAAGGTCTTGATTCATTAAAAGCATCATGTTTCATTAAAAATAAAATTTTTTACTTTATTGTTTTAAAAATATTTTGTTCTTTTAGAAAAAAAATCCAAAAGGGAAAAAGAAAAAACACATATCCCCCAATAAGATTTGCTTAAAATTGGGAAATATAAAATGTTTTGCTATCGACCCTTGTGAAAGAAATTTTTTATTGACTTAAAAAAAACAAACCGGGCCCTTTAACATGCCAAATGGCTACAATCTTTAAAAAGAAACAGACTTTACTTTGTTAGCCAACAGGAAACAGCAAAAAGAATTTTTACCCTATTGCCGAATGTACTAATTATTATTTTTTTGTTAATAATCATAATTTAAAATTTTATTTAAAAAGGTTATGGGGGGATTTTTTAAACGTTTGAAACATACTTTAAATTAAAAATTATTCCTTAATAATTGTTTTTTTTTTTTAAAATTAAAAATATTTTTAATTATGTTATAAAAAATCCCCCTTTTTCCCCGTTTTTAATGTATTTAGATTTTTTTACCATGCTTTAGTGTATTAATATCTGACAACTATGACCAGGCAGTCTTCATTTAACAGTGTAATACATAACACATTTTTTGCTGAATAATTTTAAAACAAGGATAACATGCCATGGATTGATTCTGTGTTCAAAACTTCATAATCACTGGGTTTTCTTATTTATGTTGTATATGTATTTGGACTAAAAAAACATTGTTTAAAAAAATGAAATTAATCATTCATTGTTGCAAAGGAAGATAATAAAAAAGTTTACTTATAATGCACAGAATTGGTCAAAACATATTGTCATTTAATTATCCAAAAATCATATGTATAATAAACTGCAAAGTCAATTTGAATGATATCAAGGAAAATTTTTATTTTTTTTTGTTTTTTAATATAAGTGCAAAAAGGTCAACCAGGGCAACGTATATCTAGGTGTACATGTATAAATTGTTTTCTGTGATATAGAAAGTAATTTAAAAATATTACTTGGAATTTTACTAATTTTCTTTGAAATATTTTGATTAATTCCATCTATGAAAGTCAATTTGAACGATAATGGAAAAATTCTTATCTTTTTTAATATAAGTGCAAAAAGGTCAACCAGGGCAACTATATCTAGGTGTACATGTATAAATTTTTTTTGTGATACAAAATGTAATTAAGAAGAATATTACAAAGAATTTACTCATTTTCTGTGAAATATTTTGATAAATTCTTGATAATCTCTCTTCATCACCATATTCTTCAAAATTGCATCTTTCAAAAGGAAGGGGGTGGGGTAGGGTGTAAGATAATAAACTTGTTCCAGGTTGAATTTAAACCCCATTATGTAGTATGATTTTTTTCTATAATTTAAGACACTTATAGGCTAACTATTATATGCAATAAAAAAAAGAAATTTGATGGGTAATTTTTTCACAGTGGAGGCAGAAGTGTGAGACTTTGTGCAATGAGTAGGCAATATTTTAACCTAATTTGACCATGCATCTTGGTAAATGTGATTCTGTTTTTTGCTTACAATGCTTGATAAATTCAAGATTGATGTCAAATATTAATCCATACAGACAGATGTTTGAATTCATATAAGACAAATGATAATTGATAAAGCAATAAAAAATTTACAGCCCTTTTCATATCATATTCTTATATTATTTTACACTGATTTTCAGCTCTTCGGTGGTTGATGAAGGCTATATTGAAATTGTCAAATTTCTCTAAAACTAGCCCGATGCCTGCCTTGAATTTTTGATATGATTTAGAACAAACTCAACACAAACATATAAAAAATTCAGAAAAATTCAATGGGTAGTTTTTTTGTTGATAAGCTATCAATCTCTACCTTAAGAAAATATAGCAGAAATATTTGGTGGAAAATCTTTATCAAATAATTTTTTTTAAAATAAAGAAGGCTTCCAAAAATTTATATACTTCAGAAAAATAACATTTCTAATTCAAAATAGCAAATATAAAAATTTTAAATTGGATGAATAATGAAGGGATATGAGCATTTGGACCTCCAGTATGGCGGCCAATGGGAAGTAACTTTGGAGTCGAAAACTATCTATTGTTTAAATGAGAGAAGTTATAGATCCGATATGCAGGTTCTGAAA
>NW_026937452.1:0-7938 GCF_032062105.1 Saccostrea cuccullata | reverse complement strand
ATTCGTCAAGTATATACTATGATGATGAAATAAATATTGAGAGGTAAGTATAATGGGAAGAAGGAGGTCACTGGCCATCCCGTAAAGGGAGGTAAACCATCCCTCTTCAGAATGTTCCATACACTATTTATCAAGTATATACTACGATGATATACATGAGACTCTTTCCAAATATATGTAAAACATAATTGACTTTTATTTTAAGCACAAAATACTTAAATATATATGAATTTGAACATGGATTTGTATGTCAAAGAATATTGAATATAATAGCATGTACTTCAAATCATGATCTATCCTGCTTCTGTGACATGTATAATTTACAGGATTAAACACAATTGTAACTGTAGTAGAATACTTAATTAATAGAATATTTTTCCGAAAAAATAACAAAACATGTTTCTTGGATGATAAAGGCCACAGCTTTAATAATTGTTTCAATGACAAATGTCAGACAAGCATTTAACAATCATTGGGTGCCACACACCTAAACTGATAACGAGCGTTATGGCACCTCGCCTTCTAGGGTAATCCATAGCAAGGCGTAACAATATGTATAAATCGACTCCTAGGGTACCCCTTAGCGAGTCAGCTGGGATATGTAATTGCCTCCTAGGGGCTTCCTTAGCGAGGCACCTGTTATACTGAACAGGTAAGCCCACTATACTGAGTAGGGCAAAGATGACCACCCGTTATACTGAACAGGTAAGCCCACTATACTGAGTAGGGCAAAAATAACCACCCGTTATACCGAACGGGGTAGGAGGTTACTGTTATACCGAACAGGTCCCTCACACAAGCTCCTAGTGCACTCCATAGCAAGCTTGTATTGGCTCCTAGGGTAGCCTTAGCGAGCCACAACATGCTCTACAAATCATGTAAAATAGATAATCATACATAAACAATAATTAATATAATGATGACAAATGTCTCTGCTTGTCTGACATATCCGCCACTCAGAGATGTCTATACATCTCTGCCACCCAACAAATAAAATTTAAGAGGAGATAAAAGCTTCTATGGCTGATTGAAAAGTGTTTGTTATAATTGCATTTCCCACGTCAGACATATGGACTCCGTCAGCGCGGTAAAGCCCCTCCTCCGAAAACTCTATATCAGGGTGATTAATAACACTGCCGTTTACTGATGCGACCGCCCTACGAGCAGCTCTATTAACTCGTTTTCGCTTCCGTTCGACGGAACATATGTCACGACCCCCTATCCATTTCCGGCGCGGGAGTATATCAGACCATATCATTTTACAACTTGGTAATCTGTTTGTCATTAAACATATATCGTGCTCTATTCTGGTACATAACACCTCGCTTTTAATTGAAGTGATATCATTCCCCCCAAGGTGTATAATTAAATATGCGGGAGGAGGACATTTTGTTAACTTTTGCTCCATCGAGTCAATAAGATCCCCCCATTTCATGCCCCTTTTGCCAATCCAGGTTACCTGAACGCCTAAATTTTCCAAGCGTAAGTTAGTAGTCAGATTTGTAGCCGCCCATCTACATGCCCAGTAAACAATTGAAGATCCCACAATCCATACATGGTGTTCTAAAGAAGCAATAAATAATATGGTAAATACAATTCATCTACAAAGCTCACATCATATCTAATCTGATATACTTTAGGAATGCGCTTGATTTCCAGCGTCCCAGTAATTGGATTTTGTCATGTGATACCCCTTTCAAGGCAAGGCACGTTGCACCTCCAATTCTAAACGAATGTGATTTGTAAGCAGAAATTGGGTGATTAATTTTGGAAAGGGTTTTTCTCAGGACGGCGTTAAACTGATATCTAGTTAGCGGGGATTTATTGCTATGCACAAATAATGAACCCTCAACACGTGGTCTCACTGAAAGAAATTTTTTCAAGTTATTTACTGGGCAAATGTTTCCTTGATGAATAGACGGTAATAAAATATTGATACCTTTTCCTGTTTGATCAGTTTTAGAGAATCTTACAGAAATAGAGGCGCAAGTAACGCTCTTTGACGTACAAAATTTTATATCCTTAATAGTTAAGGGTACATGGGCACAATGCTCCGAGGTATACACTAACTCCCCTACCCTAAATAGGCCGTAAAAGGCCAAGGTAAAAACTGATCTAAACAAGAATGTTTCATATTCCGAATAACACACTTGATTTAGAGCGCCACAGATCTTAACGAGAAGCTCCTCCGAAATAGGTGCTCTGTGGTCTTTCGTTCTATTTAATCTTCGCAACCCTTCCAAAGCTTTCCTAACTATGAATAACTCTGCCGGGTCGGTCCATTGTCTCAGTTTGTGTACATAGCTAATACCCGAAATATAGGATGAAACTGTTGAAGCTGCTGAGCCCTTGCCTGAGTGATATGCTATAAATAACAGAATATGGTTTGAAGGGACTGGCCATTTATCAGGTAGTTTTGTCAATATTCTGAAATCTTTAAAATTCTTTAAAGCTTGTAAGTATACAGCCCTGGTGTTTGCTGAAATGCTTGCATCTAACAATCGAGTGATTTCGTCTCGAAAATAGTCCAAAGTGCCTCTGGAAATGGTGTCGGCTGACTGTCTGCGTCCGGAGCCAACTTGTGAAATCGCTGAAATTGTAAACGTGACAAACTGTCCGTCAATGAATTCTGAACGCCCGAGACGTGCTGCGCTTTAAATGAAATGTTCAACTGCAAGCATTTTAGAACGAATTTGCGCAACATGATCATTACTAATTCTGATTTTGATGTCATCGAATTCACAATATGTACCACTGATTGATTATCAGATCTAAATAAAACTTTTTTGTTTCGCAGCTTTTCCCCCCATAAAGTTACTGAAACAAGCAAGGGAAAAAATTCCAACACAGTGATATCCTTCGTATAGCCCTTATTGAACCAAAACTCTGGCCATACCCCGTAGGTCCATGCACCGCTAAAATAAATTCCCAAACCATTTCCTCGACGTGCCGAGCTATCTGAAAAAAGTTCTAAATCTATGTTAGATACCCAAAACTTTTCTTGGAATACGACAAAACAGTTAAATTTGTCAAAAAATTCCAGCCATACAAGTAAACCGTTTTTATCTCTTTTGTCACTCTTAAATGATGATAGGGTTGAGACAAACCACGTGTTGCATTTGACAGCCGCCTGCAGAAAGTGCGACCGGGAGGAATTGCTCTGCAGGCAAAATTTAGATAACCCAATAGAGATTGCATGGTTTTCAAGTTCGTTTTCGATTTCTTCAATATGCCTTCAATAATCATGCTGATTTCATTCACCTTTTCTTCCGGCAACCTGACCTGCATTTCTTGCGTATCAATTTCAAGCCCAAGAAAAGTAATAACCTCTTGTGGACCCTCGCTTTTTTCCCATGCTATTGGGACCCCTAATTCTTGACAGGCCTGTATGAAAGTTTCTACTATCATTTGACACTCGTCTGCCGTATAACCCCCGAACAAGAAATCGTCTAAATAGTGTAGGACTTCTCTAGAAGAAGCTCGCTCGCGCACAAGCCACTCTAGAAACGAGGAAAATTTTTCGAATGTAGCGCACGATATAGAACACCCAAAGGGGAGGCATTTGTCAAAATAATAACAGCCGTCAAACTTGAAACCCAGAAGTTCAAAATCACCGGGCCAAATGGGCATTAATCTGAAAGCGCTTTTGATATCCGATTTGGCTAGGTAAGATCCGCGCCCAAGACGTTGAACCATGCTAATGGCCTCGTCAAATTTTGTGTAATTGACAGAACAAAGCTCTTCGTCAATAAAATCGTTGACGGAATTATTGGTAGGGTATGAGAGGTGATGAATTACCCTGAATTCCCCCTCCGCTTTCTTGGGCACTACTCCCAGTGGCGAAACTCGCAAATTTGCCATAGGTCGTGATTTAAATGGGCCAGCCATCCTTCCTTTATCAATTTCTTTTTTGATATTGACTCTAGCGACATCTGCATGTTTATAAAAAGAGGGCAAATTAGGTGCTTCTGTTTTTTCCCGAGGACCCCGGTAATGCAATCGAAAACCAAATTGAAAACCATTCATAAGTTCTTTTGCTATTTCTAAATTCGGATAATTTGTAAGAAAAATTTTTAAAACTGCAGTGTTTATAGGGGAATTTGCTAATTTAAAGTTTTTGACCTTTATTGGTTGCAGCGGTGCTGTTTGAGGCTCTTGAGGTACGAAAAGTATCATTTTTTGCACAACTCGATTTTGGGTGCTTTCCCTTACAAAGAGAACATAGATGCGCAAATTTGCAATTGGCTGTAATGCAACGACCTCTATTGTAACCAAAGCATACACCAGTTTGGTTTGGTGTGTGCGATGCAGCGAGGCTAGGTTCCGGCCTGGGTGGGACAGCGATCAAACGTAGCCATAAATCAGGATTTAATTTTGCCCAATTTTGGTAAGATATTGCTTGACGAACTCTAAATTGCTCGTCGTAATTTCTCCATCCCATGCCCGGAAATTTCCTCGCTGCATCGCGAATGACAAACATATATTGAACCAATTCGGCTGCCCTCACTGGGTGCCTTTGAATATATATGTGCATATATAACAGAAAAGCATCAGACCATCTATCGATGGTTGTTATCTTCTCATTCAAAACTTTGGGCTTAGCCTCGAGTTCCCCCTTTTCATTTAAGACAAAATTACTACCCGCAGCGAACTGCTGCAGTTCAGCGCTTCCCTTTGTAAGCAGGGCTAAGTTTATATAGTTCCCCGCCCAAATTTTTTGTTTTAAAGCCATTGGAACATGGGCACCTATATCGTCCCCAGCGCAAACCACCATGTTTGGCATCGCCCCGAAATTGTCTGCCGTTGACAGGGCAGCTTCCTCCGGGACAGGCCACGAAGTAGAGAAATCTAATTGCCTACCCGTATGGTTGGTACCGAGCGGCACATGCTCCTCCGCCATTCCCGTGGAGGCTTGAATATTTTCCTCCCAGCCCTGGGTACTTGTACCAATCCCCTCGGTCTCAGGGGCTGCCCTGCAGCTGGTGTCGGCGTGGTGGACAGCGGTTAGGTTTCTCCTCCCCCCTCTGTCCTGCTGCCGCCTGGCTCCCTTGGTCCGCCTGCTTGCCTTGGTGGACTTGGCAGTGGCTTGGGCCTTTCTGGCTCTAATGGGTGGCATGATTTTTTGATTTTTGCTGAACCGCTCTCGGAGGCTTTAAGTACAACTATCAAAAGTGCAGAAACGCTGGGAAAGCTATCGAGCAAGAGGAGGAAAACGCCACGTGCGCCCCTCTTTTATACTCGCGGCAATCGGGGGAAAGTGTCAAAAGACCTACCCCCTGTGTTTTTCGGAAATCAATTAAATGCGTTTAATTAGCAATTGCTTTAAACGACCTTAATTGAATCAGATGTTTAAGTATATAATTAAATGTTGAAGATTGAATGTATTCATACTTCCAAACTGTTCTGTCAATTAATATTATACAAGTTTTGTTTAATAAGGACTATCAATATCAGAGCTATAATGTGTAATGTTGAATTCTTTACAATTATGCTTATAATGATAACAAAACTGATTTTTTAGTACTTATATATTTCTTGTACCTAAAATCAGAATATATAAATTTAACAACATTCATTTGGTCTTATGTCTTCTCTCATTGCAAGCTTGTATATAAAAATGTCTACAGGAGAAATTTAAACAAGATGTGTTTTTGAGACAATGATGTCCCTATATTGCAACATAGTAAAGATTAAACTACTTTTAATTGCAAATTTAATAAACCGGTATTAATACCTAAAGTAGGGTATTCTCACAAGAAAAACAATTGTTGAATATGAAAATAGGCCAAGGTGTTTTTTTCATAAGTATGAAAATCTCCAAGATTAAGGTAATTGGTATCCAGTGAAAGGTCTTGCCACAAAGAATATACATTGTATATTTCAAGTTTGGAAGCCCTAACTGTTCAAAAGTTATGGCTAAGGTTAAAAATTTTAAAAAGAAGGTCAAAAGGTCAAAGTTCTTGGTATCCGATAAAGGGTCTTCTCGTAAGGATAACATATATAAAGTATGAAAGCACTAGCCCTTACCATTCAAAAGTTATTTTCTTAAATAGTGAATCGTCAAGGTCAAAAGGTAAAAGTTGTTGGTATTCCACATAGAATACATGTACATATATGAAGTATAAAAGTCCTGGTATCTACTGTTCAAAATGTGTAAAAATGGGTCCATCTCCAATGTCAAGGTCAAAAATTCAAATTTGGTCATACCCTAAGAAAGATCTTGTCACAAGGAATACACATGTGAAATATAAAAGTTATAACTCCCTAAATCAATATTATGGGCAAGGTTAAAGTTTTTGTGGTCAAACAAACAGACAGAGTTGATAAAAACTATGCATCCAGAAACTACGTTTACAGAGCATTAAAAATAACTCAATCATTAATGACTACTTTGGGGTATTTGTATTGGTATATGATCAACTGATTTGCATAGAGAACTACATGAGAATTTAAATTGAATCTCAAAATGCCAGACTTTTAAATACCCCCCACCTCGTTTCTGCCTGTTCAATCAAACCAGTAGAGCTACAGTCTCGACAGAGACTTCTGGTCTTTATACGGTACAAGTTAATTGAAATAAGTAACTATAATTAATACCTTTTAAAATAAATATGTTGATCACGTCCTGTTCGAGAATTTTCAATCATATATGTATATATATAGACACGTTTATGTAGAGCGGAGTGGATCAGAAACATCATTTGGAATGATCGAGTTAAAGTTGGGCATACAACTAGGTAAGGGGTCTGGTCCAAAGTTGGTCCAGGTCGAAGCCCTAATAGGCCAAAGCTCCTGTATTTTCGAGATATTTTCGATAAGAAATTTTAAAAGTCTTTAAATTAAAGTATAATCCTATTTCTTTTCACTGTATCTAAATATGAGAATAAATAAAACGAGGAAAATGTTGAAATCATCGTCTTTGAGTCAATCCCTCCATCTCCTAAGCTTCTGCTTGTAAAGATATTGATAGATCAGTTTTCTACATGAAACCAATTTTACAATTTTGTTCGCGACTTCAAATCATTTACCCAGATAACGATACCCAATCAAATATACATATATATTTATTTTTTTAAAACTTAAATATTCCTACGCAACAAAACCTGCAACTTAGTGCAGAGAAATTATCTTAACCCCCACCTACATGTGTCCCTCCTCAAATGTTTATTTAAAATTTACATGAAGCGCTTTTTAGCTCACCTGAGCAGAAGGCTCAAGTGAGCTTTTCTGATCAAAATTTGTCCGTTGTCAGTCGTCGTTGTCGTTGTAAACTTTTCACATTTTCATCTTCTCAAGAACCACTGGGCCAATTTCAACCAAACTTGCCACAAAGTATCCTTGGGTTAAGGGGATTCAAGTTTGTTCAAACGAAGGGCCACGCCCTTTTCCAAGGGGAGATAATTATGAATAAGAGAAAAATTAATGGCATTTTTAAAAAATCTTCTACTCAAGAACCACTGGGCCAGGAAAGATGAAACTCATGTGGAAGCATCCTCAGGTAGTGTAGATTCAAGTTTGTTCAAAGCATGACCCCCGGGGGTAGGGTGGGGGCAAAAATGGCCAATCAAAGTTTTACATAGGAATATATAGGAAAAATCTTTAAAAATCTTCTTCTCAAGAACCTCTGGGCCAGGAAAAATGAAACTCATATGGAATCATCCTCAGGTAGTGTAGATTCAAGTTTGTTCGAATCAAGACCGGCGAGTACTAAGGTGGGGCCATAATGGCCGACCAAAGTTTTACATAGGAATATATAGGAAAAATCTTTAAAAATCTCAAGAACCACTGGGCCAGGGAAGATGAAACTCATGTGGAATCATCCTCATATAGTGTAGATTCAAGTTTGTTCAAATCATGACCCCCGGGGTAAGGTGGGGCCAAAATAGCCGATCAAACTTTTACATAGGAATATATAGGAAAAATCTTTAAAAATCTTCT